>NW_027420923.1:0-61512 GCF_009905375.1 Apium graveolens | reverse complement strand
ATACGTATATTATTTGAACTTTTCAAAGGCTTCAGACTTGTAATCTACCATGTTAAACATGGTAGATTAAAACACATAAAAGCAACACATAATCTGATCTTAACATATATTATCCATGATCTAATCATAAAAGAAAATATGACAAAAATCAGAAAAATCATAATCAAATCAGAAAAACAAGAATCACTGTTTACGGGCAGTAAACGACTTCAAACGCCTTACAGATGAGTCGTTGATAGATTTAGCTATCAGTTTTGTTCAGACGCTCGTTTACCTATGGAATAGGGTATTCGTTTGCATAAATCGGACACCAGACCCAGATTTCAGCAAATCTGCAGCAGCCAATTCAGAATTCGTATCTAATATGATTCTCATAATTAGAACAAACATAAATCATGTATATATCAGTATATACAGATTACATAATCATCTTATGATTATACAACTCACATGAATATCATATATTCAAACCATACATATATAAGCATTTTATATCAACATCAAATCATGGCGAATCACGTACATGCTCATATATCGAAAATAGTTAAACACATAAACGAATTAAAAACTTTTCGCAAGTAGCTCTGATGCCATTGAAGGGTTTTTAGCACATAAACGCAGCGAAAACGTAAATTTAAATCTTAAAAAACCGAAACCCTTCGTAGGATCCATGCGAAAAATATATTTAATTCGTAGTTCAGTATGTTTACCTTAAGAAGCTTTACGTTAATGGAAAGATGGAGGTCTTTAATGGCGATCCAAAAACGATGAACGGAGATCCTTAGCAGCTGCTCCTCAAGTGTGAAGCACTCCACCGGTATCCACCAAGAAATCGATGTAATGGAGGAGGAGGTGGAGAGAATTATGGTTTTTGTTATTTTTAGGTTAAGCCAAAATAAGGGTTTATAATTGTATATTTATAGGCAAAATTTTCAGCTGAAATTTTTTCCATAAAATATTATTATATACCCTTTATTTTTATTAACCTATTAATAATAATTAAAACACCTTTTAATTATTAATCCTTTTTCTAAACACTTTAGAAATAATTCTCACTTGATTTAATTTTCAAAAATTAAATTCTTAATTAATAATATTAAGAACATTTCTTAATTAATTTATAATCATTAAATCTCATTTAATCAATTATTAAATTTGCTACTTAATTATTTATTTTACAAATAATAATTACCAGCGATTATTAATTAATTCCTTCACCATTAATCATTCTTCTTTTATGGTGTGACCATGTAGGTTCAATATTAAGCGGTAGTAGAAATAATAATAATAAAACTATTTTATCATTATGTTATATAAATTCTCTAATTCATTTATATATGATTAATTAATTAATCATATTTATTTACATAGTGAGGGATACTTATCAGCATATCGCGACTATCCGGATAATACGAATTTACTGCTTAGAATACAAGAACCTATTCAGTGAATAGTTACCGTATAATTAATTTCTTCTTACCCTGCAATGTCCACGAATTAAATACAAGGCATGGATCTTGTGTCAAGCCTATCTAATTTAATCATTTGCTTTCTCATTTACTATGCTTAGTCTATGTAAATAGAAACTCCTTTCTAATTCATTCACTCTGGCCAGAGATTCCTGAACTAGCATAAGTGGATCAACATTGAACATTCTCTTCCTTCACTGGAAGGGGTAGATCCTTTATTGATCATACACTATCTTTGTGTACAATTCCTATACCCAGTAGAGCCCTAATAATTGTCCCTGGAGACTAAGAACTAAACCAAAGCCTAGTTCAGGTACACAAGATGACTATGATGACCTCAAGTCTAAGGATACTTGTACAACTATCACTATGTGAACAACTGCTGACACGTGAGTGAACTCCATCAGTTGTTCAGCTGTGCGAGTCATGTTCAGTGAACTTATTCTATAATAAGAACCTACATACTAGCTATAGTGTCACCACACAAATATCTATGAGAACAGGACATCCTTCATAATGAAGCAAGCATAGTATGTACCGATCTTTGCGGATTACTAGTTACCAGTGGTAATCCTACGACCCAGGAACTATTTAAGTTTAGAGTTATCATCTTTAGGTCTCATTATTATTGATCTCATCATAATCCATAAAAAGCTTACTCTAAACTATGGTATATCTTATTTAACACTTAAATAGATAAAGCCCGCAATAAAAAACACAAACAAGAGTCTTTATTAATATCAATGAAATCAAATAGATTACATAAAGTTATTCCTAAATTCTCATACATGATTGGACTTAGGAACATATCTCTTTCAATCTTCCACTTGTAATAGGGTTGTGCACCCTATATAACCACCAGCCCAGCGTGACAGAGACCTAGCTAGTCTCTGAGTTCCGGAACAAGTTTCATAGGATAGCCTGATCAGCTGTCCTCACCAGGGATCATCCAATACTTTTATATCTGAGCAAGTGATTTTGAGGTTCCCGGAGAGGAACAAATTTTATAGGTCCTGTGATGGAACAAGTTTTATGGTTCCCGTAACGGAACAATTAGTTTTATAGGTCCTGCGATGGGACGAATGATTTGAAAATGGAAGTAGCATGCTAAATTTAACCCTGGTATTTACACAACACAATTAATAAAATGTTTAGAGAGCATGCTAGCTATTAAAGATCCAGTTTTCAACAGTTTCTCAGTTTTTATCTGTTCACACTTGTTTACTTGTTTTCTACTAACAAGTTGTAATTTTTGTTCCTACAATTGTTCATTATAAACTGTTTTAGTTAGTATTAATATAGTGGTACTTCTGAGCGGTTGATCGCTCACTCTTGCAAATGTGGGTTGTATATTTTCGCATTGCAGATGCCTAGGGGATGTTGCTATTTTCTAAGGGCCAGTTTCCAATTCCTCCTGTGTCGAGCTCCTCTGAATAGGTTGTGTCTGACAAAGTATGGTCTGTGAGTTGCTGTAGAATAATAGTCATGGCAGGTTGCTTTAATAAGATGGTTTATAATAAGTGTGTAACCTAAATTAGACTTGAACCTGGAAAGATCATGTTGGAAGAGTTGTTTATATTGAAATAAAGTAAGTTAGTTGTATTATAACTGTAGTTTCATGTTGTTAGTGACGTCAACTACTGACCCGGAGTTGAGGCCATCACAACCTTTGTACCCCGAGGTTGGAGGAAGTGGACATGCTGGACGAAGTGAAGTTCGAGGGCATACTCCCCCTTACATACAAGGTTTGGCCCCTATTCTGGAAGACCAAGAATTTTTCTGGGACCTTATACTGAAGAGACTCCGAATCTTCGGATGATGATGTGGCTCCAAGGAGGAGGCGTGCTGAAAAGGAACCTATGACTGATGCTAACCAACGCCCCAGAAAACGCACAAGGGACGAATACCCAAGAAGTGTAGGAGAGGATCAGGGCTCATGAAGCCGAAATTCAAAGGTTAAAGCGTGATCTGGAGACACACCTAAGGCCCCCTCTAACCCCGAGGAGGAGGAACCCTCTGGTCATAGACCTGAATGGTCCGATACGAAGAAGGGTTGTTGCATCCAAGTGATCTTTTACCCCTAGGAGATCCTGATGATCCCACTCCACCATTCACTGAAGAGATAATGAATGCCCATATCTCAGGGAAGTTCAAGATGCCCACGATCAAAACTTATGATGGCACGGGAGATCCCGCTAATCATGTGAGGACGTTCTCTAATGCCCTATTACTACAACCCGTGAATGACGCCATTAAATGTCAGGTCTTTCCTCAAACCCTGTCGGGCATGGCTCAAAGATGGTATAGCCGTTTACCTCCGAATTCTATTGGGTCTTTTAGGGACCTAAGTCAAGCTTTTATTTAGCAGTTCATCAGCGGGAGAGTGCATGAGAAAAGTTTAGCATCTCTCATGTGCATTGTGCAGAGAGCGAAGGAATCTTTGAGAGACTACCTGAATCGTTTCACAAAGGAAACTTTAAAAGTCCCGGACCTTGATGACAAGGTAGCCATGATAGCACTGCAACAGGGAACTAGAGATGAGTTCTTCAGGATGTCCTTGGCCAAGCGTCCCCCTGAAAGCATGTTGTAGCTCCAAGATAGAGCTGGGAAGTACATCAAGGTGGAAGAGAGCATGAAGAAGACAGTAGTAATTAACGAGCCCACTGGAGGCAAGAAGCGAAAAACTGATCTGGAATATATTGCTGAGGACAAGTACCCCATAATTGAGCAAAACCCTGATTCAACCCCAAAGAAGGAGGACCTGGGCAAAAGTTCACTGAATACGCTAAGCTGAATGCTCCTAGAAGCCAAATCTTGATGGAAATCGAGAAAGATCAAGATATTCGTTGGCCTAAACCCTTGAAGGCAGATCCTGCCAAGCTAGACAAGAGCAAATATTGTAGATTTCACAAGGATGTTTGTCATGACACCGATGAATGTAGACAACTGAAAGATGAAATAGAATTCCTCATTCGAAAAGGAAGATTGAACAAGTACACTGGGGAAGGAAGAGATAAAAATAATAATGGGAGAACGGATTTTGAAGATCGTAGGAGGGACCAAGACGATCAGGGTGGAATCCCCAGCCTAGGGGACCGGTTATAAATGCAATCTTTGGAGGACCACAACCCCGAGGGCCTGTGATAAATACAATTTTTGGAGGACCAACTGCTGCTGGATTATCCAAGAACTCCAGAAAAGCATATACCAGAGAAGTATGCATATTGTTGGGGAGGCCCCGAAGAGGGTCAGGACATAAATGACAATGACTTTTGATGATTTTGACCTGGAGGGTGTGAAATTTCCCCATGACGACCCGCTGGTCATAACACCAATAATAGGAAACAGCCCGGTTAAGAGGGTCCTTGTGGATAATGGTGCTTCAGTGGATATCTTGCTCCATGACACCTTTCTAAGGATGGGTTAAAATGACTCCCAACTGACCCCAACCGACATGCCGATATATGGATTTGCGGGAGTGGAGTGCCCGTGGAAGGAATAATCAAGTTGCCAACAAACATAGGACAGGAACCAGGCAAGCAACACAGATGTTGGACTTCGTGGTGGTGAAGGCTAGTTCAACTTACAATGCTATCATGGGGAGAACATGGATACATGCATTTAAGGCAGTCCCTTCTTCCTACCATTCAGTTATGAAGTTTCCCGCCCAGAATGGGATTGGAGAAGGAGAGGGGAGATCAAAAAATGGGTAGAAGTTGTTATGTGGCCTCACCAAGGGTAGATGGAGTCGGTGGGCAGGTTCTGCCTATTGAAGATCTGGACATTCGAGAGAATGATGAGAAAAGAGGGAAGCCATCTGAAGACTTGGTTTCGATTCCTTTAGCTCCTGAGGATCCTGAGAAGTGACCTTCGTTGGAGCCACACTGGAGGAGCCCCTTAAAGGGAAGTTGGTGAAATTTCTGCAAGAAAATAGTGATGTATTTGCATGGTCGGCAGCTGATATGCCAGGCATAGACCCGAAACTGATTACTCACAAGCTGAATGTGGATCCAAGTCGGAAAACAGTGAAGCAAAAGAAGAGAAGTTTTGCTCCAGAAGGCAAGAAGCTATAAAACAGGAAGTAGAGAAGCTTTTAGAGGCTGATTTCATTGAGGAGATACAATTTCCAGAATGGTTAGCAAATCCTGTAATGGTGAGGAAGGCCAATGGAAAATGGAGGATGTGTGTGGATTTCACTGATCTGAATGACGCATGCCCTAAGGACTGTTTCCCTTTGCCAAGGATAGATACTTTGATAGATGCCACTGCTAGGCATGAGATGCTGAGCTTTATGGATGGATTTAGTGGATACAATCAAATCAAGATGCACAAGGACGACATCCCAAAGGTATCATTTATCACTGACTTTGGTGTTTATTGTTATCTTGTTATGGCATTTGGTCTCAAGAATGCAGGAGCCACCTATCAGAGGTTGGTAAATAAAAATTTTAAGGATCTTATTGGCAAGACCATGGAAGTGTATGTTGATGACATGTTAGTCAAGAGTCTAGTAAAGACTGACCATATAACCCATTAGAGGGAAGCTTTTGAGGTCCTGAGGTACCACAAGATGATGTTAAATCCGGTAAAGTGTGCTTTCGGAGTTGGATCTGGAAAATTTTTGGGATTAATGGTCTCCAAGAGAGGAATCAAGGCCAACCCCGACAAAATAAAGGCAATCCTAGACATGGAACCACCAAAAACTATCAAAGATGTTCAAAAGCTCACTGGAGGGGTTGTTGCGTTGGGACGATTCATCTCCAATTCTGGGGACAAGTGCTTGTCGTTCTTCAAGTCCTTAAAGAAGGTTAAGGATTTCGTATGGAGTGAGGAAAGCCAGAAGGCATTCGAGGAATTAAAGAAATATATGGCTTAGGCTCCGTTGTTGGCCAAGCCAGCTTTGAATGAAGTTTTATACCTGTACTTAGAGCTGTTCGCGAACCGAGCCGTTCGCGAACAAGCTCGAGCTCGGCTCGTTAAGGGCTCGCTTCGGCTCGGTTCGTTAAGGCTCGAGCTCGAACACAAAAATGTGTTCGTTAAGAAAACGAGGTCGAGTCGAGCTTTTGGCATGTTCGGCTCGAGCTCGGCTCGGCTCGGCTCGAAAAAAAATTAAAAAAAAATATTTTTTATATATTTTATTATTATGAATTTTATTCAGATTTTTTATAAATATTTTTAAATTATTGAACTATACGAATGTCAAAATATATATTTTAGTAATTTGAAAAAATTCAGATATTAAAAATTAATTTTTTTAATTTGATATTTTAATAATTAACAAGTGATTTGACTACTACTTGTAACTAGTATTTATTTCCGGATCAGTGTTTCGATTTTTTGAAATTATTTATAAATGATCCAACCGTACGGATGTGAAGATCTATATATTTAAGTGATATAATAAAAAATTTAGAAAAAATAAATATATTTGGTTTGCTATTTTAACAGTTAACTAGTAGTTTGACTAGTACTTCTCCCATATTAATGTTTCGATTTTTTAAAAAATATTTATGAATGATCAACCGTACGGATGTTAATATCTATATATTTTAGTGATATGACAAAATTTTTAGAAAAAAATAAATGTATTTGATTTGTTATTTTAACAGTCAACAGGTGTTTTGACCTTTACTTGTAACTAGTGTTTAGTCTCATATTATTGTTTCAATTTTTAAAAAATATTTATGAATGATACAACCGTACGGATGTAATATCTATATATTTTAGTGACATGATAAAAATTTTAGAAAAAAATAAATGTATTTGGTTTGTTATTTTAACAGTTAACCGGTGTTTTGACCTTTACTTGTAACTAGTGTTTAGTCTCGTATTAATGTTTTGATTTTTTAAAAAATATTTATAGATGATCCAACCATACGGATGTTAATATCTATATATTTTAGTGACATGATAAAAAATTTAGAAAAAAATAAATTTATTTTGTTTGTTATTTTGACAATCAACCTCTTGTTTGAACAATACTTGTAACTAGTGTTTAGTCTCGTATTCATGTTTTGATTTTTTTAAAAATATTTATAGATGATCCAACCGTACGGATGTTAAGATCTATATATTTTAGTGACTTGACAAAAGTTTTAGAAAAAAATAAATGTATATGGTTTGTTATTTTAACAGTCAACCGGTGTTTTGACCTTTACTTATAACTAGTGTTTAGTCTCGTATTAATGTTTTGATTTTTTAAAAATATTTATAGATGATCCAACCGTACGGATGTTAATATATATATATATATATTTTAGTGACATGATAACAAATTTAGAAAAAATTAAATTTATTTTGTTTGTTATTTTGACAATCAACAAATTTAGAAAAAAATAAATTTATTTTGTTTGTTATTTTGACAATCAACCATTTGTGTGAACAATACTTAGAACTAGTGTTTAGTCTCATATTAATGTTTAAATTTTTTTAAAAATATTTATAAATGATCCAACCGTACAGATGTTAAGATCTATATATTTTAGTGACATGACAAAAGTTTTAGAAAAAAATAAATGTATTTGGCTTGTTATTTTAACAGTCAACCGGTGTTTTGACCTTTACTTGTACCTAGTGTTTAGTCTCGTATTAATGTTTTGATTTTTTAAAAAATATTTATAGATGATCCAACCGTACGGATGTTAATATCTATATATTTTAGTGACATGATAAAAACTTTAGAAAAAATAAAATTTATTTTGTTTGTTATTTTGACAATCAACCACTTGTTTGAACAATACTTATAACTAGTGTTTAGTCTCGTATTCATGTTTTGATTTTTTAAAAAATATTTATAGATGATCCAACCGTACGGATGTTAAGATATATATATATATATTTTAGTAATATGACAAAAAATTTAGAAAAAATAAATGTATTTGATTTGTTATTTTAACAGTCAACCGGTGTTTTGACTTGTACTTGTAATTAGTGTTTAGTATCGTATTAATGTTTCGATTTTTTTTAAAATATTTATGAATGATCCAACCGTACGGATGTTAAGATCAATATATTTTAGTGATATGACAAAATTTTTAGAAAAAATAAAAGTATTTGGTTTGTTATTTTAACAGTCAACCGGTGTTTTGACCAGAATTTTTTAATTCAGCTCGGCTCGACTCGGCTCGTTTTGATGGAGAAAGCTCGTGTTCGGCTCGGTTTGACTCTGCTCGATTTTGTTCGATAAAAGCTCTTGTTCGGCTCGTTCGTTAACGAGCTCGAGCTCGAACACAGGTTTTTGTTCGTTATGAAAGCTCGGCTCGGCTCGTCAGAAAAAAATTAAAGCTCGGCTCGGTTCGATCAAAACTCGACTCGGCTCGGTTCGTGAACAGCTCTACTTGTACTTGGCCGTTTCAGAGAGTGCTTTGAGCACTGTATTGGTTAAGGAGGATCTGAAAATCCAGAAACCCGTATACTATGTCAGCAAAATTCTGCATGGAGCTGAGTTGAATTATTCAACTATTGAGAAGTTTACTTTAGCCTTGGTGATGACTTCAAGAAAGTTACGTCCTTACTTTCAGACTCATCAAATTGAGGTGCTCACAAATCAACCCCTGAGAAATATTATTCATAGTCCAAAGGTTAGTGGGAGGTTGATCAAGTGGGCAATAGAGTTGGGCGAATTCGACATCAAATATAAGCCAAGAACAACAATAAAAGCCCAGGCATTGGCTGACTTCGTGGTGGAATGTACCATACCCAACCAAGAAGTCGGGGGCAGGAGGATACCATACCTCAAGACCCTCAAGACAAGGAGGCTGATAAGGGGGACAAAGAACAGGATGATAAGGAGAAGGAATATTGGGTTCTCTATTTTGATGGAGCATCAAAAACAAATTCAAGTAGAGCAGGTTTGGTTTTACAAAGCCCTGATGTGTTCTTGATTGAGTATGCCTTGAAGTTAGACTTCCCGACTACAAACAATGAGGCGGAGTATGAAGCTCTGATAGCTGGCCTTGGCTTAGCAGGGACACTTAAAGTCAAGAACTTAAAGGTCTGTGGAGACTCGAAGCTGGTCATATCCCAGGTAAAGGGAAAGTTTGAAGCAAGGGATGATACGATGGCTAAGTATGTCCGCCTGGTAAGGGTTGTGATGACCCAATTCGATGAATGCCATGTTGAGCACATTCCAAGGGAGGAAAATGCTAAGGCAGATGCATTATCAAAGTTTGCTTCATCTGAGATAGAGGAAAGTTCAGGAAGTGTATACTTCCGTGTTTTAAAGACACGGAGCATTGATGTTAATCTTGTAGCTCCTATAGGTCTGGGGACATCATGGATAGATCCCATTAAGACCCGTATTCAAACCGGTTGGTTGCCAAATGATGCTACTGAAGCACGAAAGTTGGCTGTTAGAGCACTAAGATACTAGTTAATAGATAGGATTTTGTATAAAAGATCTTATGTAGTTCGTTACCTAAGATGTCTCAGGCCCGATGAGGCACGCTTGGCTCTTGAAGAAGTGCATGAAGGCATTTGTGGGCAACACTTGGGGGGCAGAGCACTAACTCATAAGATAACCCGTTTAGGCTTATATTGGCCAGAAATGATGGCTGACGCCAAAGAGTATTTGAAGAAGTGTGACCGCTGTTAGAAGCATGCGCCTGTCGTTAGACAACCCCCCGAGATGCTGACCTCCATCAACTCACCCATCCCCTCTGCTATGTGGGGAATGGATATACTTGGGCCTTTCCCCATGGCCACGGGACAAAGGAAATTCCTGATTGTAGCCATTGATTATTTTACTAAGTGGATTGAAGCAAAGCCTTTGGCCAAAATCACCACTAAGCAGGTTGCACAATTCCTGTGGGAAAATATCATGTGCTGGTATGGAATTCCCCGCATCCTAGTCACTGACAATGGAACACAGTTCAACAATGAGGAATTTAAGAAGTATTGTAAGGAGAACGAAATTGAATTACGGTTCACCTCTGTGGCTCACCTGCAAGCCAATGGACAAACAGAAGTTGCGAATCGAATAATCCTGGATGGACTAAAGAAGAGGATCGAGAAGTCGAGGAATAATTGGGTGGATGAAATACTCCCAATACTATGGGCCTATAAGACTACCTGTAGAGTCACGACTGGAGCAACTCCCTTTATGTTAACATATGGGGCAGAAGCAGTTGTTCCTGTAGAAATATCACATTCCACTCCCAGGATTCAAGCTTTCAATGCTGAGGAAAATGAAAAAGGGCAAAGGTTAGCCCTGGATCTAATCGATGAAGTACTAGATGAGGCACATGCGAAGATAATGGAATATCAGAAAAAAAAAACTTCATTCTACTACAACCTAAGGGTTAAGGAAAGGTTCTTCAAATAGGGTGACTTAGTCCTGAGAAAGATAGAAGCTTCTGGTGTAGGGCAGAGTGGGAAACTTGCCCCAAATTGGGAAGGGTCGTACAAGGTCAAGAGTGTTCAAGGTAGAGGAACCTACAAGCTTGAGACTATGGATGGTTTTGAAATCCCGAGAACTTGGCATGCACAAAACCTGAAGATTTACTATGTGTAAAGTGGTTGAGCACGATTCTCACTTGTCAAGATGACAAGAAGGTTGAAAAGCACCTTGAAGCTTTGCTTGCTTAGGATTTACATTTTTAGCTTTATTTTGAGGTTTCTTAAGACTTGTGTAAGGGGTGAATCCCAACAATTTTTGAAATCTAGAAAAGTTAGGAAAACTTTAAGAAAATTCTGGAAAAGTAGATATTACTTGGCAAAATCTGGAAAAATCCAGAAGAAACCTCAGAAATTCCAGAATAATCTGGTAGTTGGGTTTGAAAATCAGGGCCCGACCCATCTCATGGGCTCAAATTCTGGAAGGTTCCAGAAATAAGCTAGACAAAAAAGCCTAGAAAGTCCAAGTGTTATTAGGCCTAGGAGAATAGAAGTCCATCTAAAGGCCCAAAAGGGAAAAGCCCAATACAGAAAAAGCCCAGTAAAGGGTTCAAAAAATCCAGCCCAGGTTTAGGGCCCAGATCATGTATGTGGGCTTGAAATAATAAAATAAAAAAATCCTGATCCCATTCGATCAGAATTCGTATTGAAATTCTGGTCAAAAGGATGAGGTCGAAAATGCCTTCGACTAGGGCTGAAATAGAGGGATAAATCGACCAGACTTTGACCCAATTCGACCAGAATCACCATTTAATTTTTGGTCGAAATGTCTGAGGTCAATATAGCTTCGACTAAGACTAAGAAGGAGGCGTTTATTCGGTCAAAAACTCAAGATCCTGACCAAAATCGGTCAGTATTCTCCTCGAATCCTCCTGCCAGAAACAACCTTCGACCAAGACGTACAGAACCTCAATTCGACCAGGATCCTGGTCGAATAGGATTTCTGGTCGAAAAAGGGAGGGATATTTTTTAAAAAAATGTATAAATCCTGGTCGAAAATTCGACCAGGAGTTGCCCTGGTCAAAATCCTGGTCGAATTCCGTCGACCAGGGCATACTGATGGTTAATTCGACCAGGATCCTGGTCGAACAGGATTCCTGGTCGAACCAGGTATTTAAAAAAAAAAGAAGAAAAAGATGGAAATTCCTTGAATATTTTCTGAAAAATGTGAATATTTTCAGAAAATAAGGAATAAATCCAGAAAATTAATGGAAATTCTTTGAAAATTTTCTGAAAAATGTAAATATTTTCAGAAAATAAGGAATAAATCCCAGAATTAAGGGAAAAATCCAGAAAAATCAAGAAAAAATCCCAGAATTAAGGGAAAAATCCAGAAAATCAAGGAAAATCCCAAAATTCAGGGAAAATTCCAGAAAATTAAGGAAATATCCCAAAATTAAGGGAAAATTCCTGGAAATTAAGGAAAAGTCCCAGAAATTCAGGGAAAATTCCAGAAAATCAAGGAAAAATCCCAGAATTTAGGGAAAATTCCATAAAATTAAGGAAAAAATCCCAGAATTAAGGGAAAATTTCTGGAAATTAAGGAAAAATCCCAGAAATTCAGGGAAAATTCCAGAAAATTAAGGAAAAATCCCAGAATTCAGGGAAAATTTCTGGAAATTAAGATAAATTCCTAAATAATAGGGATAAAAGTAAATCGTTGTAAATGTGTAGGTCGCTCCACACTTTACGCAAAAGTGATACCCTGTAAGGGAATGAATGAACTTAACTTTTGCGAAACCTAGTCACTGTTTCCCAAAAGTTGGGGGGCAAATGATAGGGAAGAAAATAAGGTTTGGGTATGTAATTAATGTTGCATTAATCATATCAGAATTGGGCCAATTGCTAGGCCCATTTGAGAGGGCCCAAAACCCTGAATATTAATTAATTTCGTAATTAATTAGTAAGGGATAAGTCAACTGATAAGATGAGTCTTAATGGAGAAATAAATCCTTGTAGATTGGCCTCCAAGGAACCTGGTGGGATAAGGATTCAACTTCCTACCTCTTAGGACTCCAAAGCCCATTCTAATTCTGAGACTTGTCCACCAAGTCTCCAAACCCTAGTCCAATTCAAGGACTCCCAACATCTATATAAGGGGTCTCACCCCATCAATCAGAACTACATTTTTTGACTTGATCCTTAGCATTCAGCAAGGTACGTAGGCATCTTGTTAAGACAGATTGAGTCACGAAACACAAGAGTAGTCAAACCGAGCTTCGAAGCTCACGTTCCTTAGCATTAAATACAGCAATTAAGATACCTTAGTTTTTAATCCATAACAGAAGTATTTCGTGTTCTTATCCCCATATTGCAACCATAATTTTTTTGATCTCTGGAGCCAGTATATTTCTTTCTGATCAAGAATTAAATGGAGTTTTTGTTTGGCCTCTTGATGCATTATAACGACTGTTCGTACCTTCTACTCCGTAGTTGTTTCATCTCCAGCTTGCATTCTTTAATTTTCTTACTGAAGCACCCAGTTATTTCTCTCCCCCAAACTGCCAGTTTCTCTACGCATTGTTGAACTTTATGAGTAATATTAGCTGCTCTATCGTACTCCCATTTGTCCTTCACAATCTGGTAGCAAAGTGGCTTCGTCAGCCATGCATTCTCGAATCTGAAGCACTTCTTACCATTCCAGGTCTGTTTTACGATGGGCTCGAGACAAATGGGACTATGGTCCGAGGATGAACCTTCCTTCGTGTACAACTTTGCAAGAGGGAATATAGACAACCATGAACTGGAAACAACAACCCTGTCCAGTCTTATTTCAATCCAAGCAGCCGTATTCCTACCTCGTTCCCATGTAAATTGGTGGCCATTAAGAGGCAAGTCTTGCAGTGCTATGTCCTCCAGAACCCTGTTAAAGCCATCAATCAAATGTTGAGGATAAGCAACCCCACCTTTCTTATCTTATTGAGAATCTATATTATTCATGTCGCCAATAATACACCAAGGTAAGTTTGAATCACGTGCTAGATTTCGTAGTAAATCCAATGTTCTGCGTCTCATGTTTCTGTTGGGCCCCCGTAGAAACTAGCCAACCTCCAAGTTTGCATATTACTTAGTTGGAGCTCAACATCAATGTGATATTGAGACAAGCTGAGTAGATTAACTTGCTCATTTTCTCTCCACAGCAAGGCCAGGCCCCCGCTGCGTCCCAGGGGTTCAACAACAATCATCCCTTGAAACTTTAGACTCGACCTGATTCGTTCCATTTGATCTTTACTACTTAACGTCTCACAAAGAATAATAACAGAGGGTCTTTCTTAACTAACAGTAACAGCGCCTTTTAGGAACCGAATTTTTCGGGGCGACCCCAAGCCCTGGAAGTTAAAAGTACTCATGAGGAGTGGCGGGCCTGCACTGCAGCACCCGCCAAAAACAAGTTTTTTTGGTTCTCATTAATTTCAAATTGTGGGCTCATGATAATGTCCAAGTCCGTAGTACTACTCCCATTGGGCCCAACCTCATTATCCTTCCTTCTACGTTTTGGGTCGTTTATCACCAGGGCCTTATTTTCCAGCTCAGCAATTGTGGGTCCCTCTTTCAACGAATTATTATCCTGATCGATTGCTACTATATTTATATTTCTGTTAGGACTTGCAGATAGGATCCCTTGATTGACTCCGTTACTGGCTCCGGCTTCTTTTATGTTACTCATATCTGTTATTCCTGGATTCCCTCCTTGATAATTCAAATTAGCACCAATTTCGGTAACAACCTTGTCACCTCTGTCGGTCACTGTACTACTCACCGGAGCCGCCCCTCCCGTTCTAAGCCACTTACTTCCTATAGTATGATTTCGCCGATGAGGCTCAGCACGCATCCAAGAACCATAGGGTTTTTCGATCGGTTCCTCCGGTGTGTCAAATAACTTGGCGCAGAACTTGTCACTATGGCCTAGCAAACCACAGATAAAATAAAAAGTCGGGATCTCCTCATACTTAAGTTGACCCAACACCAGTTTGCTGCGTTTTTCTTTAACTTCATCCTCCTCTTCAACGGATTATCAATCGAAATTATAACACGGACACACATATACTCCCTCCAAACCCCTATGAAATTTTTTGCATCTGATTCCACAAATGTACCAATGTAGTCTCCTATATCCCGTACCACCCGTTGTGACATAAATCCAGCCTCCATATCGTGCAGTTGTACTCATATATCTAATTTGTTGATGGGCAATGTTCTTGGGTTGTCTCCTTCTTTCAGCCTTGCAAATAACAAATGGAATCGTCCAAAAGTCCACGGACTTCCATCTATCACCCTCTTGATGTCTATTTCGTGGTAGAACTGGAACATGAATCTATTAGCCTCCAATTGTTTAACATACATCCCTTTGCCTGGTCGCCAAAGTGACGCCATCTTGTGCTGCATCGCCTGATAATCGATGAGTGACTCAATAAGAAACCGCCCAACAAGACACCACCTTGTATCCACTTCACCCAGGCCCCCTTCCTTTTCATCATAAGTTATACCTCCTTGTTCCTCCTCTTCCAAACTAATCATAGCGAAACCTTCCTCCATTTCCTGAAGACTGCTGCGAACCGTATCCATGGGATTTAAACTAGATGACTAGACAAACACTGAACTTAAAACTTTCTGAAACGATAAAGACCTCTCAACGAGAGAACAATACTACCATGTCAAAAGACAAGACTTTTTTTTATTTAAGTCGTGTTAAGTTTGGTTTCTCTGAAACCAACTTATAGGTAAAAAAATCATTTTTCATAAAAAATATAAATCTTAGTTTATTCTTTATAACTATATATTTTAATCAGCCATATATCTATTTGATAACAAAATAATATTATGTTCTATTTTTTATTATCCATGTAAAACTTTGATAGACATATAAAATTATTACTTCTCTCTTTTTGCTAGGGACTTAGCGGTGTTGTTAGTTGTTACACTGAGGGGACTGATGGTTAGACTATTGAATGAATAAAGAGTCATGTATGTGGCGGGAAAGGGAACTTGGAATAGTTGTGATGCGTATGTATGTTTTTAACGTGCATGTAATTTGTGTTTTGTTTTTATGGAAATGGGTATTTTTTTTATGGAAGATGTGAAGATGAGAACCAACCAACTAAATTATCCTATGTTTTGCTTACAATAGTATAATATATATATATAATATATACTGTTATATTAAAGACGAAAAATTAAAAGTTTGTCGGTAGTCGGTCTAGTCAATGTAATTATCAGGTTTGATTTGTTTGTTTGGTATTCGTTGATTTATTAAATTAATCGTGTTGATTTATGCTGTTTGTGTTGATCTTGGATTGCAGTTATTACGACAGTTATAGAGAGATGAGAAAATCCTTGGGATTACCGGATCAACGGCTGCCTGTAGATTTTTGTTCAGATTCAGACGAGGACGAATTAGAGGACGATGATGAGATCTGGATGCAGGTATATATATATATATATATATATATTTGATTTATCGAAAATCGAGGATTAATCGGAAGAATTAATACCTAGTACTCGTACTCATGTTTTTATAGATATACCGTACTAGGGTTTTGTATACACGTACGTCCAGTCATATGGGATAACATCTTCAGTTCACCGTCTCTGTTTCTTTTTAAGCTGTTGCTGGTAGGATCATTGTAAAAATTAGGGATATAAGCGATATTAGAATTCCCGAGTCCCATGTATATTGTCTTATGTAATCAATTATCCCCACAACCTGCAGGTAGTACTTGTGTAATGTATACGTGTTTAATCTAAAGAGAAAAAGCAGGGACACAGTTGTTGGGATTTAATTGGTATAGATATCTTTCCTACTCTCCACTAAGTTACTAACTAACATTAATATTATGTCCCTTCAGAAACAATGCAACTCCATGTTGGAGATCGTTGGAATAGTCTATCTAGGCGAAGTTAATGTAGAGCCTCGGAATCAGCTTGGCAGGATTTACATGGCATCTCCTGTTGGTATTCTTGACATATACAATGTAGGCCAAGTAGATGAGGAGGACACTAGGGAAACACTTCAACCCGGAGATGAATTTGATGTCAAGGACATCAAAGGCCCTATTCCTTTCCAAAATGATTGTAACAGCCTGGACATTGATCTCTTTCATGGCGCCTTCAAGGGTCACATATATGATGTTTTTGCTAATAAGCAATTTTACTCTAGAGATGATGCTTATTTACAGGAGGTAAAACTTGCTTCAACTGATGGCACAGGAGATATTGTTCTTCTCATGGGCTTTTATGCTCATGCCACTATAGCACGAGTGGAGGTTAGGTTAAAGACCTCCGTTGCAGTAAATGTTCATGGATGCATTTCCGCATCCAACACTGAATTGGACAAATGCAGGGCTACTAGCGTACTCTTTCTGAAACAGCAACAGAAACGAATAATTGTAGGAACTGATGGCCTGATTCCCTTGTCCAGATCCCTTGTAGCTGTTCCATTTGAGTCTGATTTATATCTGGACATCTCCTTGGTTGTTGATGGTCATACTCTCCAAGCCACTATGTCTTTTTTCTGCTCGTAAAACCGGGGTTTTAACAAAGAATTTCAAAATTTCTCAGCAACAGTCAACTGGGATGCATTGTATTATAACTCCAAGAAGGTGAATGAAGCTTAATATGATGGTCTTGGATTGAAGCCTTCCTGAATTTGAATCACCTTTGTATCAGCAATTATGATTAGTTTGTGTTTTTTTAATTATCGCGTTCTGCCTTTTTTCTGAATGGAACTTTTCTACCTGAATCATGATGTATGTTGTAAGGAATCTTCCTTCAAAACTTAATTTATTATGATTATATGAAATGAAATGAAATGGGTCATTTTGACAAATATAACATTACTATCTGATTAGTCTAATAAAGCTCAAAATTTGTACTATAGAAGCATATCGTGAAAATTTTCATTTTTGTCCATAATTTCATACAATGTCATCATAACTGCATGATTGGTGTAATTAAACATCACTCACTTGTCTATAGTTGAACAAGGTTAGTTACTCAACTGAACTTGAGTTTTCTGATAAAAAAGGCATTAACAAACCTGATTAAGAAGTTCAATGTCTGAGAAAACCTTGGACATTAATTTGTACTCCTGCAATCAGTATATAAAAAAAAAAAAAAATTATCAGTCCAAATGTCCAGTAGAAAATCTGAGATAGAGTGCAAGGAATCTGCTGCAAGAAACATCCAACATCGAAGATTCATTTGGGTGTGATGCACGTGGATAATCATCAAACGGGGGTCAATGTCTGACATGACATACCAATTTTCCGATCTATTTGATGGTGGTCAGACATAGACACTTAGCTTCGCATATTGAAGCCCCTCGTCGGGATCAAAAATTGTTTAGAGACGTGAATCAACCAAGCAAAACAAGAATATACACACATCAGAAGCACACAACTAGTTGTGCAACAAAACATGAATTCATTGTTGTTTTATACAGGGAATGAGAAGGAGATGCGATCACGATGATTCACAATGATTACATTGATGAAATCAAGGATGTAAACAAAAATTTAGATCTAAAACGCATGCGCCAGAATAAGTTTTACAAACTTGAGATTTTAGACTCTGTCACATATACGGGAATTAATATTTCAGCAGCACTGCGTTCTGTTGTCTGGGTTCGAACTACATCCTCCGAAGATTTTGACGTAACGGAAAGTTTTTCTCAGCAGCTGGTACAGGGTTCTAATGTAATTGAATGCCCTTGGCAGCCAGGGGAAAATTGACTTAACAATTGCCATAGGATTCAGCCATGATTAGTAGAATAAGGGATGTCCATCCGGTAAATACTCGTGCACCCTTTCCCTTCCCTGTTTCTTGATCATACTGCTCCCAGAAATATCCGGTTTGCTGATAGTTCTTGACAATATTACTGAAGTTCAAATGAATTAAAGAAAAAGAACATTAAAAGAATAATTCAGAAACTATTATATGACACAGAAAATACATCATGCGGACAAAGATCATCCCAGCAGTACCTTACTAAATTGTCTCTCAAGTTATTGTAGATCTTCTCGGCCCTCTCCCTGTATGGTCCATTCTCTAATATCATTGAGAGAAAAGCATGTTAGATGTTGAGGAGAGATGCAAAAGTAAGATATAAATTTGTCAATCCTTCAAGAAAATGTCTTTTTCTTTTCAATCTTGGCTTCTACCTTTGTGTAGTGGTGCAGTGAGGATAGAATCAAGTAGTTCATATTTATCCAAATTGAACCTCTCCAATAAGGCGCATCATTTTCGGTATTGTACTTCATGTACAACGAGCTGTGACAATAAAACATGATGTTAATTTTTTTGTTCTATGAAGTTCTAAATTAAGCATAATTGGCGGAAATTATGTTCGTTACCTTGTTTTCGCTAGCGAGCGAATCCAAAGTCACTCCACAAGATTGCCTTGTCTGAGATGAGGTCGAGCTGTTTCTCTAAGATCCATGATTGTTGTCCATAGATATGCCGACATAAATCATGTGATATGATTATTAAATGATTAACATATTCCCTCTGTTCTACGACTGGTAGATAAAAAACAAGATAAAAAAAAAGCAGCGATCTCCAAAGCTTCATGCTACAAGTTGGGTTTTTTCTCTTTAGATTATGCCAGAAAAAGAATAGAGGTGCACCCCGGAATAGCTATGAGATATGATTTATTAGAGTGAATTTTATGCAACTTACCGCAGGAACAATTTTCCAGATAAATGGAAAAAGGCTAACATAACCAATATGAGGAACAAATCTTAGTATTGGCTCCTCTAAAACTTCTCGAATAAGCTGTCTGCTCAAGATATTATTTGGTCCATCCACTAGTTTCCAAGACAAAACGAACCTGAATGATATGGTATATGAGAAATGGAATGGGTCATTGTGAAAAATATAGCATTACTATCTGATTAGTCTAATAAAGCTTACAATTCCTTGTACTATAGAAGCATATGGTAAAATTTTACAATTTTGTCCATAATTTCTTACAAATTATTATGAGAACTATCTGTGAAGTGTGAAGTTTGAACTGGTTCTTGTAATGAAGAGGGTTCTCTTGTTTTTTGCATGTTTATGGACTTTCTCAGTTCACATTTTTTAAGAGCGGCCCATCAGATTACAGAACTAAAAGTTAGTTTCTTGTTAACTGAGTAGCATGAAGTGCCGAAGTGTGTGCAAATGATTTCATTTTATCCATCATCTTTTCGGTTATACTATTTCAGCTTAGATGCATATGATTCCTGTATTAGGTTTAAAATTATATTTTCACCTTTATTTTGCCTTAGATGTGTCGCATGCAATGGGATGGTACCTTCAGGTCCCGAAGCAGTGAAATATGTAGCACTTTTTTAAGTTAAGCCAAGTAAAAGCATGCGTGGTCGTTTAGCAAAACAAACAAGCATGGTTGGTTTTTTGTTTTCTGTTGTCCGGATAAAGAAGAACTTTCAATTTACTTGAAAGGCCAGATCAAAATAGGCAAAAACAGCAATATGCACAACATACCTTTTCTGTGTGATTTCCGAAATCGAAATAGCTCCAATGATTTGTCAAAGTGCATCTACAAATGTTACTAAAATGTCATATAACTGCGTGACTAGTGTAATTAAACATTACTCACTTTCTATTGTTGAACAAGGAAGGTAAGTTAACTGAAATTGTTTTTTCTGACAAAAAAGCATTAACAAACCTGATTAAGAAGTTCAAAGTCTGAGAAAACCTTAGACATTAATTTGTACTCCTGCAATCAGAATAAAAAATATCTTAGGTCCAAATGTCCAGTAGATGCCCCATATAGTAGAAACTAAATATATCGTACCTTGCCACGAACACTTTCTATTTTAAGAAAATCTGAGATAGAGTGCAAGGAATCTGCTGCAAGAGACATCCAACATCGAAGATCCACGTGACGTTCCTCATCATTTGGGTGTGATGCACGTGGATAATCATCAAAACGGGAGGTCAATGTCTGACATTTCATACCAATTTTCCGAATAATTTGATGATCAGACATATATACTTATCTTAGCACAAGAACCATGAAAAATTGCTACACGCTAAATTATATATTCCATGGATATAAATCCAGGGCAAAAGATCAATAAAATATATCAGTAGTAGGTTTCTGACAGCATCTGATAGCAAACGGTGTTACACAAAGTCAATGGATTTCTATTTCCACTAAAATTACGTATTGAGTACTTGAGGCATATGATAGCAATCGACCCAAAAAAAGGAAGAACCAAAAAAAATCTACAAATACAAAGGCTAAAAAGTAGGACCTGTGGGTTTAGTTGACGGATGGTAGTATTATCTCTTCCATGCCAATAGTAGCTACTTTCATCCTTTCCTGCAAAAGAAAAAATTTATTGTAATAACCGATACTCGTGCAAAGGTTGAACATTAACAGTATAACCGGAATTCTTTGTAGATAAGTAATAACCGAGGGATGATTATCATGAGAAAATGAATTATTAAGAAGAAACAGGAATAAGGACGAAGATATGCAAATACCAGACTGTGTGGTGTTAAACCACTGAAACCATGCGTTAGGCGAACAAAAGCTCTCTCCAAGAAAGATGAGATTTGTTTTTCTGATGTACAGACGCATACACATGAAAGTTTATGCACTAGAAGAAGTATGACCCACAACTACAATTTACTCTTTAAAAAAGAATAAGAAAGGATATTCGATAACATGGTTTATTGTTCACTTACTAGCATGCATGCAGCTGTAAAAATCATTATGTACATATTAACGGCACTGTGAGAATATATTTTTGTAACTGTTTCTACCATTATGTTCGCATGCACTCCTCACATATTTAAATACCTATAATTTTAACATTTTTATGATTCTATCTGAGATCAGATACTACCAAACCCCATTGGAAAGAGCAGTTATTTTCCTTGGGATCGAAAACTTGCATATAGTGTAACTGTGCACCATTTAATCCACCAGCTTCTTTCTGATCACCTTCCTCCTCAACCTCATCACATTGTTGTAAGGTCTCTCTCTTTGTTTTAGATGGTATACCCGATGCATAAGCTTACCCAACAATATTACACTTCATAAGGAACAGTAGAAGTTCCAACATGAAGTAGCCCGGGTCTTGGTGCTACAATGAAGAACTTAAATTTATTAATTGCAACTACAGTTAACAAGATAACTACAAGTGAAACCTACCCTCTATCCTTTATTAATTCTCATCTGAGACAAAGATTTCCTTTCTTCAAATAAGAGATTCAAATTATGCCCAGGTCACCAGCCTAAATTTGACAATTGACTATCACGATAACACCATTTAGCTCTTAATTCACTCACTGGTGTGAATGCAATTCATTCCATTACTTCTTCATGTAACATTTATTTTCTTTACCCAGTTAAAAATCAATTGCACAGGTTTTAGATGTGTTTTGGCTTGACTGTCTTCTATTAGGTAAAATATTATACTGGTATACTACATATCAACACCACTTGCAGAAGTAATAAACCAAGATAAACAGGTTTTATCCACCTGTGATTCACATAGCTCATCAGAAACTTGAAATACTGATCAGAAACTTGAAATACTTGAAATATCAGAAAGTTTCTGATATATTGAATACTGGAAGATTCGCATAGCTCATCATGGACCGAATCATGTCTAACAAAGTTCGATTTCTCCTTTCAGATACCCTATTCAACTGTGGAGTATATGGAGGAGTCCACTGGGAGACTATACCATTTTCTTTGAGATAAGCTAGAAACTCTCCATTCAAGTATTCACCACCTCGATCTGATCGAAGAGTTATAATACTATGTTTGGTTTGTTTCTACCACTTCATACGTATATTATTTGAACTTTTCAAAGGCTTCAGACTTGTAATCTACCATGTTAAAACATGTAGATTAAACACATAAAGCAAAACATAATCTGATCTTAACATATCATATTATCCATGATCTAATCATAAAAGAAAATATGACAAAATCAGAAAAATCATAATCAAATCAGAAAAACAAGAATCACTGTTTACGGGCAGGTAAACGACTTCAACGCCTTACAGATGAGTCGTTGATAGATTTAGCTATCAGTTTTGTTCAGACGCTCGTTTACCTATGGAATAGGGTATTCGTTTGCATATAATCGGACACCAGACCCAGATTTCAGCAAATCTGCAGCAGCCAATTCAGAATTCGTATCTAATATGATCTCATAATTAGAACAAACATAAATCATGTATATATCAGTATATATACAGATTACATAATCATCTTATGATTATACAACTCACATGAATATCATATATTCAAACCATACATATATAAGCATTTTATATCACATCAAATCATGGCGAATCACGTACATGCTCATATATCGAAAACTAGTTAAAACATAAACGAATTAAACCTTTTCGCAAGTAGCTCTGATGCCATTGAAGGGTTTTTAGCACATAAACGCAGCGAAAACGTAATTTAAATCTTAAAAAACCGAAACCCTTCGTAGGATCCATGCGAAAAATAATATTTAATTCGTAGTTCAGTATGTTTACCTTAAGAAGCTTTACGTTAATGGAAAGATGGAGGTCTTTAATGGCGATCCAAAAACGATGAACGGAGATCCTTAGCAGCTGCTCCTCAAGTGTGAAGCACTCCACCGGTATCCACCAAGAAATCGATGTAATGGAGGAGGAGGTGGAGAGAATTATGGTTTTTGTTATTTTTAGGTTAAGCCAAAATAAGGGTTTATAATTGTATATTTATAGGCAAAATTTTCAGCTGAAATTTTTTCCATAAAATATATTATTATTAACCCTTTATTTTTATTAACCTATTAATTAATAATTAAAACACCTTTTAATTATTAATCCTTTTTCTAAACACTTTAGAAATAATTCTCTCACTTGATTTAATTTTCAAAAATTAAATTCTTAATTAATAATATTAAGAACATTTCTTAATTAATTTATAATCAATTAAATCTCATTTAATCAATTATTAAATTTGCTAATTAATTATTTATTTTACAAATAAATAATTACCAGCGATTATTAATTAATTCCTTCACCATTAAATCATTCTCTTTTATGGTGTGACCCTGTAGGTTCAATATTAAGCCGGTAGTAGAAATAAATAATAATAAAACTATTTTATCATTATTTATATAAATTCTCTAATTCATTATATATGATTAATTAATTAATCATATTTATTTTACATCGTGAGGGATACTTATCAGCATATCGCGACTATCCGGATAATACGAATTTACTGCTTAGAATACCAAGAACCTATTCAGTGAATAGTTACCGTATAATTAATTTCTTCTACCCTGCAATGTCACGATTAAATACAAGGCATGGATCTTGTGTCAAGCCTATCTAATTTAATCATTTGCTTTCTCATTTACTATGCTTAGTTCTATGTAAAATAGAAACTCCTTTCTAATTTCATTCACTCTGGCCAGAGATTCCTGAACTAGCATAAGTGGATCAACATTGAACATTCTCTTCCTTCACTGGAAGGGGTAGATCCTTTATTGATCATACACTATCTTTGTGTACAAATTCCTATACCCAGTAGAGCCCTAATAATTGTCCCTGGAGACTAAGAACTAAACCAAAGCATAGTTCAGTGTACACAAGATGACTATGATGACCTCAAGTCTAAGGATACTTGTACAACTATCACTATGTGAACAACTGCTGACACGTGAGTGAACTCCATCAGTTGTTCAGCTGTGCGAGTCATGTTCAGTGAACTTATTCTATAATAAGAACCTACATACTAGCTATAGTGTCACCACACAAATATCTATGAGAACAGACATCCTTCATAATGAAGCAAGCATAGTATGTACCGATCTTTGCGGATTACTAGTTACCAGTTGGTAATCCTACGACCAGGAACTATTTAAGTTTAGAGTTATCATCTTTTAGGTCTCATTATTATGATCTCATCATAATCCATAAAAAGCTTTACTCTAAACTATGGTATATCTTATTTAAACACTTAAATAGATAAAGCCCGCAATAAAAAACAAAACAAGTCTTTTATTAATATCAATGAAATCAAAATAGATTACATAAAAGTTATTCCTAAATTCTCATACATGATTGGACTTAGGACATATCTCTTTCAATCTTCCACTTGTAATAGGGTTGTGCACCCTATTATAACCACCAGCCCAGCGTGACAGAGACCTAGCTAGTCTCTGAGTTCCGGAACAAGTTTCATAGGATAGCCTGATCAGCTGTCTCACCAGGGATCATCCAATACTTTTATATCTGAGCAAGTGATTTTGAGGTTCCCGGAGAGGAACAAATTTTATAGGTCCTGTGATGGAACAAGTTTTATGGTTCCCGTAACGGAACAATTAGTTTTATAGGTCCTGCGATGGGACGAATGATTTGAAAATGGAAGTAGCATGCTAAAATTTAACCCTGGTATTTACACAACACAATTAATAAAATGTTTAGAGAGCATGCTAGCTATTAAAGATCCAGTTTTCAACAGTTTCTCAGTTTTTATCTGTTCACACTTGTTTTACTTGTTTTCTACTAACAAGTTGTAATTTTTGTTCCTACAATTGTTCATTATAAACTGTTTTAGTTAGTATTAATATAGTGGTACTTCTGAGCGGTTGATCGCTCACTCTTGCAAATGTGGTTGTATATTTTCGCATTGCAGATGCCTAGGGGATGTTGCTATTTTCTAAGGGCCAGTTTCCAATTCCTCCTGTGTCGAGCTCCTCTGAATAGGTTGTGTCTGACAAAGTATGGTCTGTGAGTTGCTGTAGAATAATAGTCATGGCAGGTTGCTTTTAATAAGATGGTTTATAATAAGTGTGTAACCTAAATTAGACTTGAACCTGGAAAAGATCATTTGGAAGAGTTGTTATATTGAAATAAAGTAAGTTAGTTGTATTATAACTGTAGTTTCATTGTTGTTAGTGAGTCAACTACTGACCCGGAGGTTGAGGCCATCACAACCTTTGTACCCCGAGGTTGGAGGAAGTGGACATGACTGGACGAAGTGAAGTTCGAGGGCATACTCCCCCTTACATACAAGGTTTGGCCCCTATTCTGGAAGACCAAGAATTTCTGGACCTTATACTGAAAGGAGACTCCGAATCTTCGGATGATGATGTGGCTCCAAGGAGGAGGCGTGCTGAAAAGGAACCTATGACTGATGCTAACCAACGCCCCAGAAACGCACAAGGGACGACTACCCAAGAAGTGTAGGAGAGGATCAGGGCTCATGAAGCGAAATTCAAGGTTAAAGCGTGATCTGGAGACACACCTAAGGCCCCCTCTAACCCCGAGGAGGAGGAACCCTCTGGTCATAGACCTGAATGGTCCGATACGAAGAAGGGTTGTTGCATCCAAGTGATCTTTTACCCCTAGGAGATCCTGATGATCCCACTCCACCATTCACTGAAGAGATAATGAATGCCCATATCTCAGGGAAGTTCAAGATGCCCACGATCAAAACTTATGATGGCACGGGAGATCCCGCTAATCATGTGAGGACGTTCTCTAATGCCCTATTACTACAACCCGTGAATGACGCCATTAAATGTCAGGTCTTTCCTCAAACCCTGTCGGGCATGGCTCAAAGATGGTATAGCCGTTTACCTCCGAATTCTATTGGGTCTTTTAGGGACCTAAGTCAAGCTTTTATTTAGCAGTTCATCAGCGGGAGAGTGCATGAGAAAAGTTTAGCATCTCTCATGTGCATTGTGCAGAGAGCGAAGGAATCTTTGAGAGACTACCTGAATCGTTTCACAAAGGAAACTTTAAAAGTCCCGGACCTTGATGACAAGGTAGCCATGATAGCACTGCAACAGGGAACTAGAGATGAGTTCTTCAGGATGTCCTTGGCCAAGCGTCCCCCTGAAAGCATGTTGTAGCTCCAAGATAGAGCTGGGAAGTACATCAAGGTGGAAGAGAGCATGAAGAAGACAGTAGTAATTAACGAGCCCACTGGAGGCAAGAAGCGAAAAACTGATCTGGAATATATTGCTGAGGACAAGTACCCCATAATTGAGCAAAACCCTGATTCAACCCCAAAGAAGGAGGACCTGGGCAAAAGTTCACTGAATACGCTAAGCTGAATGCTCCTAGAAGCCAAATCTTGATGGAAATCGAGAAAGATCAAGATATTCGTTGGCCTAAACCCTTGAAGGCAGATCCTGCCAAGCTAGAGACAAGGAGCAAATGAATGTAGACAACTGAAAGATGAAATAGAATTCCTCATTCGAAAAGGAAGATTGAACAAGTACACTGGGGAAGGAAGAGATAAAAATAATAATGGGAGAACGGATTTTGAAGATCGTAGGAGGGACCAAGACGATCAGGGTGGAATCCCCAGCCTAGGGGACCGGTTATAAATGCAATCTTTGGAGGACCACAACCCCGAGGGCCTGTGATAAATACAATTTTTGGAGGACCAACTGCTGCTGGATTATCCAAGAACTCCAGAAAAGCATATACCAGAGAAGTTTATGCATATGTTGGGGAGGCCCCGAAGAGGGTCAGGACATAAATGACAATGACTTTTGATGATTTTGACCTGGAGGGTGTGAAAATTTCCCCATGACGACCCGCTGGTCATAACACCAATATAGGAAACAGCCCGGGTTAAGAGGGTCCTTGTGGATAATGGTGCTTCAGTGGATATCTTGCTCCATGACACCTTTCTAAGGATGGGTTAAAATGACTCCCAACTGACCCCAACCGACATGCCGATATATGGATTTGCGGAGTGGAGTGCCCGTGGAAGGAATAATCAAGTTGCCAACAAACATAGGACAGGAACCAAGGCAAGCAACCACAGATGTTGGACTTCGTGGTGGTGAAGGCTAGTTCAACTTACAATGCTATCATGGGGAGAACATGGATACATGCATTTTAAGGCAGTCCCTTCTTCCTACCATTCAGTTATGAAGTTTCCCGCCAGAATGGGATTGGAGAAGAGAGGGGAGATCAAAAAATGGGTAGAAGTTGTTATGTGGCCTCACCAAGGGTAGATGGAGTCGGTGGGCAGGTTCTGCCTATTGAAGATCTGGACATTCGAGAGAATGATGAGAAAAGAGGGAAGCCATCTGAAGACTTGGTTTCGATTCCTTTAGCTCCTGAGGATCCTGAGAAAGTGACCTTCGTTGGAGCCACACTGGAGGAGCCCCTTAAAGGGAAGTTGGTGAAATTTCTGCAAGAAAATAGTGATGTATTTGCATGGTCGGCAGCTGATATGCCAGGCATAGACCCGAAACTGATTACTCACAAGCTGAATGTGGATCCAAGTCGGAAAACAGTGAAGCAAAAGAAGAGAAGTTTTTGCTCCAGAAAGGCAAGAAGCTATAAAAACAGGAAGTAGAGAAGCTTTTAGAGGCTGATTTCATGAGGAGATACAATTTCCAGAATGGTTAGCAAATCCTGTAATGGTGAGGTAAGGCCAATGGAAAATGGAGGATGTGTGTGGATTTTCACTGATCTGAATGACGCATGCCCTAAGGACTGTTTCCCTTTGCCAAGGATAGATACTTTGATAGATGCCACTGCTAGGCATGAGATGCTGAGCTTTATGGATGGATTTAGTGGATACAATCAAATCAAGATGCACAAGGACGACATCCCAAAGGTATCATTTATCACTGACTTTGGTGTTTATTGTTATCTTGTTATGGCATTTGGTCTCAAGAATGCAGGAGCCACCTATCAGAGGTTGGTAAATAAAAATTTTAAGGATCTTATTGGCAAGGACCATGGAAGTGTATGTTGATGACATGTTAGTCAAGAGTCTAGTAAAGACTGACCATATAACCCATTAGAGGGAAGCTTTTGAGGTCCTGAGGTACCACAAGATGATGTTAAATCCGGTAAAGTGTGCTTTCGGAGTTGGATCTGGAAAATTTTTGGGATTAATGGTCTCCAAGAGAGGAATCAAGGCCAACCCCGACAAAATAAAGGCAATCCTAGACATGGAACCACCAAAAACTATCAAAGATGTTCAAAAGCTCACTGGAGGGGTTGTTGCGTTGGGACGATTCATCTCCAATTCTGGGGACAAGTGCTTGTCGTTCTTCAAGTCCTTAAAGAAGGTTAAGGATTTCGTATGGAGTGAGGAAAGCCAGAAGGCATTCGAGGAATTAAAGAAATATATGGCTTAGGCTCCGTTGTTGGCCAAGCCAGCTTTGAATGAAGTTTTATACCTGTACTTAGAGCTGTTCGCGAACCGAGCCGTTCGCGAACAAGCTCGAGCTCGGCTCGTTAAGGGCTCGCTTCGGCTCGGTTCGTTAAGGGCTCGAGCTCGAACACAAAAATGTGTTCGTTAAGAAAACGAGGTCGAGTCGAGCTTTTGGCATGTTCGGCTCGAGCTCGGCTCGGCTCGGCTCGAAAAAAATTAAAAAAAAATATTTTTTATATATTTTATTATTATGAATTTTATTCAGATTTTTTATAAATATTTTTAAATATTGAACTATACGAATGTCAAAATATATATTTTAGTAATTTGAAAAAATTCAGATATTAAAAATTAATTTTTTTAATTTGATATTTAATAATTAACAAGTGATTGACTACTACTTGTAACTAGTATTTATTTCCGGATCAGTGTTTCGATTTTTTGAAATTATTTATAAATGATCCAACCGTACGGATGTGAAGATCTATATATTTAAGTGATATAATAAAAAATTTAGAAAAAATAAATATATTTGGTTTGCTATTTTAACAGTTAACTAGTAGTTTGACTAGTACTTCTCCCATATTAATGTTTCGATTTTTTAAAAAATATTTATGAATGATCAACCGTACGGATGTTATATCTATATATTTTAGTGATATGACAAAATTTTTAGAAAAAAATAAATGTATTGATTTGTTATTTTAACAGTCAACAGGTGTTTTGACCTTTACTTGTAACTAGTGTTTAGTCTCATATTATTGTTTCAATTTTTAAAAAATATTTATGAATGATACAACCGTACGGATGTTAATATCTATATATTTTAGTGACATGATAAAAATTTTAGAAAAAAATAAATGTATTTGGTTTGTTATTTTAACAGTTAACGGTGTTTTGACCTTTACTTGTAACTAGTGTTTAGTCTCGTATTAATGTTTTGATTTTTTAAAAAATATTTATAGATGATCCAACCATACGGATGTTAATATCTATATATTTTAGTGACATGATAAAAAATTTAGAAAAAAATAAATTTATTTTGTTTGTTATTTGACAATCAACCTCTTGTTTGAACAATACTTGTAACTAGTGTTTAGTCTCGTATTCATGTTTTGATTTTTTTTAAAAATATTTATAGATGATCCAACCGTACGGATGTTAAGATCTATATATTTTAGTGACTTGACAAAAGTTTTAGAAAAAAATAAATGTATATGGTTTGTTATTTTAACAGTCAACCGTGTTTTGACCTTTACTTATAACTAGTGTTTAGTCTCGTATTAATGTTTTGATTTTTTAAAAAATATTTATAGATGATCCAACCGTACGGATGTTAATATATATATATATATATATTTTAGTGACATGATAACAAATTTAGAAAAAATTAAATTTATTTTGTTTGTTATTTTGACAATCAACAAATTTAGAAAAAAATAAATTTATTTTGTTTGTTATTTTGACAATCAACCATTTGTGTGAACAATACTTAGAACTAGTGTTTAGTCTCATATTAATGTTTAAATTTTTTTAAAAATATTTATAAATGATCCAACCGTACAGATGTTAAGATCTATATATTTTAGTGACATGACAAAAGTTTTAGAAAAAAATAAATGTATTTGGCTTGTTATTTTAACAGTCAACCGGTGTTTTGACCTTTACTTGTACCTAGTGTTTAGTCTCGTATTAATGTTTTGATTTTTTAAAAATATTTATAGATGATCCAACCGTACGGATGTTAATATCTATATATTTTTAGTGACATGATAAAACTTTAGAAAAAATAAAATTTATTTTGTTTGTTATTTTGACAATCAACCACTTGTTTGAACAATACTTATAACTAGTGTTTAGTCTCGTATTCATGTTTTGATTTTTTAAAAAATATTTATAGATGATCCAACCGTACGGATGTTAAGATATATATATATATATTTTAGTAATATGACAAAAAATTTAGAAAAAAATAAATGTATTTGATTTGTTATTTTAACAGTCAACCGGTGTTTTGACTTGTACTTGTAATTAGTGTTTAGTATCGTATTAATGTTTCGATTTTTTTTAAAATATTTATGAATGATCCAACCGTACGGATGTTAAGATCAATATATTTTAGTGATATGACAAAATTTTTAGAAAAAATAAAAGTATTTGGTTTGTTATTTTAACAGTCAACCGGTGTTTTGACCAGAATTTTTTTAATTCAGCTCGGCTCGACTCGGCTCGTTTTGATGGAGAAAGCTCGTGTTCGGCTCGGTTTGACTCTGCTCGATTTTTGTTCGATAAAAGCTCTTGTTCGGCTCGTTCGTTAACGAGCTCGAGCTCGAACACAGGTTTTTGTTCGTTATGAAAGCTCGGCTCGGCTCGTCAGAAAAAAATTAAAGCTCGGCTCGGTTCGATCAAAACTCGACTCGGCTCGGTTCGTGAACAGCTCTACTTGTACTTGGCCGTTTCAGAGAGTGCTTTGAGCACTGTATTGGTTAAGGAGGATCTGAAAATCCAGAAACCCGTATACTATGTCAGCAAAATTCTGCATGGAGCTGAGTTGAATTATTCAACTATTGAGAAGTTTACTTTAGCCTTGGTGATGACTTCAAGAAAGTTACGTCCTTACTTTCAGACTCATCAAATTGAGGTGCTCACAAATCAACCCCTGAGAAATATTATTCATAGTCCAAAGGTTAGTGGGAGGTTGATCAAGTGGGCAATAGAGTTGGGCGAATTCGACATCAAATATAAGCCAAGAACAACAATAAAAGCCCAGGCATTGGCTGACTTCGTGGTGGAATGTACCATACCCAACCAAGAAGTCGGGGGGCAGGAGGATACCATACCTCAAGACCCTCAAGACAAGGAGGCTGATAAGGGGGACAAAGAACAGGATGATAAGGAGAAGGAATATTGGGTTCTCTATTTTGATGGAGCATCAAAAACAAATTCAAGTAGAGCAGGTTTGGTTTTACAAAGCCCTGATGTGTTCTTGATTGAGTATGCCTTGAAGTTAGACTTCCGACTACAAACAATGAGGCGGAGTATGAAGCTCTGATAGCTGGCCTTGGCTTAGCAGGGACACTTAAAGTCAAGAACTTAAAGGTCTGTGGAGACTCGAAGCTGGTCATATCCCAGGTAAAGGGAAAGTTTGAAGCAAGGGATGATACGATGGCTAAGTATGTCCGCCTGGTAAGGGTTGTGATGACCCAATTCGATGAATGCCATGTTGAGCACATTCCAAGGGAGGAAAATGCTAAGGCAGATGCATTATCAAAGTTTGCTTCATCTGAGATAGAGGAAAGTTCAGGAAGTGTATACTTCCGTGTTTTAAAGACACGGAGCATTGATGTTAATCTTGTAGCTCCTATAGGTCTGGGGACATCATGGATAGATCCCATTAAGACCCGTATTCAAACCGGTTGGTTGCCAAATGATGCTACTGAAGCACGAAAGTTGGCTGTTAGAGCACTAAGATACTAGTTAATAGATAGGATTTTGTATAAAAGATCTTATGTAGTTCGTTACCTAAGATGTCTCAGGCCCGATGAGGCACGCTTGGCTCTTGAAGAAGTGCATGAAGGCATTTGTGGGCAACACCTTGGGGGCAGAGCACTAACTCATAAGATAACCCGTTTAGGCTTATATTGGCCAGAAATGATGGCTGACGCCAAAGAGTATTGAAGAAGTGTGACCGCTGTTAGAAGCATGCGCCTGTCGTTAGACAACCCCCGAGATGCTGACCTCCATCAACTCACCCATCCCCTCTGCTATGTGGGGAATGGATATACTTGGGCCTTTCCCCATGGCCACGGGACAAAGGAAATTCCTGATTGTAGCCATTGATTATTTTACTAAGTGGATTGAAGCAAAGCCTTTGGCCAAAATCACCACTAAGCAGGTTGCACAATTCCTGTGGGAAAATATCATGTGCTGGTATGGAATTCCCCGCATCCTAGTCCACTGACAATGGAACACAGTTCAACAATGAGGAATTTAAGAAGTATTGTAAGGAGAACGAAATTGAATTACGGTTCACCTCTGTGGCTCACCTGCAAGCCAATGGACAAACAGAAGTTGCGAATCGAATAATCCTGGATGGACTAAAGAAGAGGATCGAGAAGTCGAGGAATAATTGGGTGGATGAAATACTCCCAATACTATGGGCCTATAAGACTACCTGTAGAGTCACGACTGGAGCACTCCCTTTATGTTAACATATGGGGCAGAAGCAGTTGTTCCTGTAGAAATATCACATTCCACTCCCAGGATTCAAGCTTTCAATGCTGAGGAAAATGAAAAAGGGCAAAGGTTAGCCCTGGATCTAATCGATGAAGTACTAGATGAGGCACATGCGAAGATAATGGAATATCAGAAAAAAAAAACTTCATTCTACTACAACCTAAGGGTTAAGGAAAGGTTCTTCAAATAGGGTGACTTAGTCCTGAGAAAGATAGAAGCTTCTGGTGTAGGGCAGAGTGGGAAACTTGCCCCAAATTGGGAAGGGTCGTACAAGGTCAAGAGTGTTCAAGGTAGAGGAACCTACAAGCTTGAGACTATGGATTGGTTTTGAAATCCCGAGAACTTGGCATGCACAAAACCTGAAGATTTACTATGTGTAAAGTGGTTGAGCACGATTCTCACTTGTCAAGATGACAAGAAGGTTGAAAAGCACCTTGAAGCTTTGCTTGCTTAGGATTTACATTTTTAGCTTTATTTTGAGGTTTCTTAAGACTTGTGTAAGGGGTGAATCCCAACAATTTTTGAAATCTAGAAAAGTTAGGAAAACTTTAAGAAAATTCTGGAAAAGTAGATATTACTTGGCAAAATCTGGAAAAATCCAGAAGAAACCTCAGAAATTCCAGAATAATCTGGTAGTTGGGTTTGAAAATCAGGGCCCGACCCATCTCATGGGCTCAAATTCTGGAAGGTTCCAGAAATAAGCTAGACAAAAAAGCCTAGAAAGTCCAAGTGTTATTAGGCCTAGGAGAATAGAAGTCCATCTAAAGGCCCAAAGGGAAAAGCCCAATACAGAAAAAGCCCAGTAAAGGGTTCAAAAAATCCAGCCCAGGTTTAGGGCCCAGATCATGTATGTGGGCTTGAAATAATAAAATAAAAAAAATCCTGATCCCATTCGATCAGAATTCGTATTGAAATTCTGGTCAAAAGGATGAGGTCGAAATGCCTTCGACTAGGGCTGAAATAGAGGGATAAATCGACCAGACTTTGACCCAATTCGACCAGAATCACCATTTAATTTTTGGTCGAAATGTCTGAGGTCAATATAGCTTCGACTAAGACTAAGAAGGAGGCGTTTATTCGGTCAAAAACTCAAGATCCTGACCAAAATCGGTCAGTATTCTCCTCGAATCCTCCTGCCAGAAACAACCTTCGACCAAGACGTACAGAACCTCAATTCGACCAGGATCCTGGTCGAATAGGATTTCTGGTCGAAAAAGGGAGGGATATTTTTTAAAAAAATGTATAAATCCTGGTCGAAATTCGACCAGGAGTTGCCCTGGTCCAAAATCCTGGTCGAATTCCGTCGACCAGGGCATACTGATGGTTAATTCGACCAGGATCCTGGTCGAACAGGATTCCTGGTCGAACCAGGTATTTAAAAAAAAAAGAAGAAAAAGATGGAAATTCCTTGAATATTTTCTGAAAAATGTGAATATTTTCAGAAAATAAGGAATAATCCAGAAAATTAATGGAAATTCTTTGAAAATTTTCTGAAAAATGTAAATATTTTCAGAAAATAAGGAATAAATCCCAGAATTAAGGGAAAAATCCAGAAAAATCAAGAAAAAAATCCCAGAATTAAGGGAAAAATCCAGAAAATCAAGGAAAATCCCAAAATTCAGGGAAAATTCCAGAAAATTAAGGAAATATCCCAAAATTAAGGGAAAATTCCTGGAAATTAAGGAAAAGTCCCAGAAATTCAGGGAAAATTCCAGAAAATCAAGGAAAAAAATCCCAGAATTTAGGGAAAATTCCATAAAATTAAGGAAAAAATCCCAGAATTAAGGGAAAATTTCTGGAAATTAAGGAAAAATCCAGAAATTCAGGGAAAATTCCAGAAAATTAAGGAAAAAATCCCAGAATTCAGGGAAAATTTCTGGAAATTAAGATAAATTCCTAAATAATAGGGATAAAAGTAAATCGTTGTAAATGTGTAGGTCGCTCCACACTTTACGCAAAAGTGATACCCTGTAAGGGAATGAATGAACTTAACTTTTGCGAAACCTAGTCACTGTTTCCCAAAAGTTGGGGGGCAAATGATAGGAAGAAAATAAGGTTTGGGTATGTAATTAATGTTGCATTAATCATATCAGAATTGGGGCCAATTGCTAGGCCCATTTGAGAGGGCCCAAAACCCTGAATATTAATTAATTTCGTAATTAATTAGTAAGGGATAAGTCAACTGATAAGATGAGTCTTAATGGAGAAATAATCCTTGTAGATTGGCCTCCAAGGAACCTGGTGGGATAAGGATTCAACTTCCTACCTCTTAGGACTCCAAAGCCCATTCTAATTCTGAGACTTGTCCACCAAGTCTCCAAACCCTAGTCCAATTCAAGGACTCCAACATCTATATAAGGGGTCTCACCCCATCAATCAGAACTACATTTTTTGACTTGATCCTTAGCATTCAGCAAGGTACGTAGGCATCTTGTTAAGACAGATTGAGTCACGAAACACAAGAGTAGTCAAACCGAGCTTCGAAGCTCACGTTCCTTAGCATTAATACAGCAATTAAGATACCTTAGTTTTTAATCCATAACAGAAGTATTTCGTGTTCTTATCCCCATATTGCAACCATAATTTTTTTGATCTCTGGAGCCAGTATATTTCTTTCTGATCAAGAATTAAATGGAGTTTTTGTTTGGCCTCTTGATGCATTTATAACGACTGTTCGTCCCTTCTACTCCGTAGTTGTTTCATCTCCAGCTTGCATTCTTTAATTTTCTTACTGAAGCACCCAGTTATTTCTCTCCCCCAAACTGCCAGTTTCTCTACGCATTGTTGAACTTTATGAGTAATATTAGCTGCTCTATCGTACTCCCATTGTCCTTCACAATCTGGTAGCAAAGTGGCTTCGTCAGCCATGCATTCTCGAATCTGAAGCACTTCTTACCATTCCAGGTCTGTTTTACGATGGGCTCGAGACAAATGGGACTATGGTCCGAGGATGAACCTTCCTTCGTGTACAACTTTGCAAGAGGGAATATAGACAACCATGAACTGGAAACAACAACCCTGTCCAGTCTTATTTCAATCCAAGCAGCCGTATTCCTACCTCGTTCCCATGTAAATTGGTGGCCATTAAGAGGCAAGTCTTGCAGTGCTATGTCCTCCAGAACCCTGTTAAAGCCATCAATCAAATGTTGAGGATAAGCAACCCCACCTTTCTTATCTTATTGAGAATCTATATTATTCATGTCGCCAATAATACACCAAGGTAAGTTTGAATCACGTGCTAGATTTCGTAGTAAATCCAATGTTCTGCGTCTCATGTTTCTGTTGGGCCCCCGTAGAAACTAGCCAACCTCCAAGTTTGCATATTACTTAGTTGGAGCTCAACATCAATGTGATATTGAGACAAGCTGAGTAGATTAACTTGCTCATTTTCTCTCCACAGCAAGGCCAGGCCCCCGCTGCGTCCCAGGGGTTCAACAACAATCATCCCTTGAAACTTTAGACTCGACCTGATTCGTTCCATTTGATCTTTACTACTAACGTCTCACAAAGAATAATAACAGAGGGTCTTTCTTAACTAACAGTAACAGCGCCTTTTAGGAACCGAATTTTTCGGGGCGACCCCAAGCCCTGGAAGTTAAAAGTACTCATGAGGAGTGGCGGGCCTGCACTGCAGCACCCGCCAAAAACAAGTTTTTTTGGTTCTCATTAATTTCAAATTGTGGGCTCATGATAATGTCCAAGTCCGTAGTACTACTCCCATTGGGCCCAACCTCATTATCCTTCCTTCTACGTTTTGGGTCGTTTATCACCAGGGCCTTATTTTCCAGCTCAGCAATTGTGGGTCCCTCTTTCAACGAATTATTATCCTGATCGATTGCTACTATATTTATATTTCTGTTAGGACTTGCAGATAGGATCCCTTGATTGACTCCGTACTGGCTCCGGCTTCTTTTATGTTACTCATATCTGTTATTCCTGGATTCCCTCCTTGATAATTCAAATTAGCACCAATTTCGGTAACAACCTTGTCACCTCTGTCGGTCACTGTACTACTCACCGGAGCCGCCCCTCCCGTTCTAAGCCACTTACTTCCTATAGTATGATTTCGCCGATGAGGCTCAGCACGCATCCAAGAACCATAGGGGTTTTTCGATCGGTTCCTCCGGTGTGTCAAATAACTTGGCGCAGAACTTGTCACTATGGCCTAGCAAACCACAGATAAAATAAAAAGTCGGGATCTCCTCATACTTAAAGTTGACCCAACACCAGTTTGCTGCGTTTTTCTTTAACTTCATCCTCCTCTTCAACGGATTATCAATCGAAATTATAACACGGACACACATATACTCCCTCCAAACCCCTATGAAATTTTTTGCATCTGATTCCACAAATGTACCAATGTAGTCTCCTATATCCCGTACCACCCGTTGTGACATAAATCCAGCCTCCATATCGTGCAGTTGTACTCATATATCTAATTTGTTGATGGGCAATGTTCTTGGGTTGTCTCCTTCTTTCAGCCTTGCAAATAACAAATGGAATCGTCCAAAAGTCCACGGACTTCCATCTATCACCCTCTTGATGTCTATTTCGTGGTAGAACTGGAACATGAATCTATTAGCCTCCAATTGTTTAACATACATCCCTTTGCCTGGTCGCCAAAGTGACGCCATCTTGTGCTGCATCGCCTGATAATCGATGAGTGACTCAATAAGAAACCGCCCAACAAGACACCACCTTGTATCCACTTCACCCAGGCCCCCTTCCTTTTCATCATAAGTTATACCTCCTTGTTCCTCCTCTTCCAAACTAATCATAGCGAAACCTTCCTCCATTTCCTGAAGACTGCTGCGAACCGTATCCATGGGATTTAAACTAGATGACTAGACAAACACTGAACTTAAAACTTTCTGAAACGATAAAGACCTCTCAACGAGAGAACAATACTACCATGTCAAAAGACAAGACTTTTTTTTTATTTAAGTCGTGTTAAGTTTGGTTTCTCTGAAACCAACTTATAGGTAAAAAAATCATTTTTCATAAAAATATAAATCTTAGTTTATTCTTTATAACTATATATTTTAATCAGCCATATATCTATTTGATAACAAAATAATATTATGTTCTATTTTTTATTATCCATGTAAAACTTTGATAGACATATAAATTATTACTTCTCTCTTTTTGCTAGGGACTTAGCGGTGTTGTTAGTTGTTACACTGAGGGGACTGATGGTTAGACTATTGAATGAATAAAGAGTCATGTATGTGGCGGGAAAGGGAACTTGGAATAGTTGTGATGCGTATGTATGTTTTTAACGTGCATGTAATTTGTGTTTTGTTTTTATGGAAATGGGTATTTTTTTTATGGAAGATGTGAAGATGAGAACCAACCAACTAAATTATCCTATGTTTTGCTTACAATAGTATAATATATATATATATATATATACTGTTATATTAAAGACGAAAAATTAAAAGTTTGGTCGGTAGTCGGTCTAGTCAATGTAATTATCAGGTTTGATTTGTTTGTTTGGTATTCGTTGATTTATTAAATTAATCGTGTTGATTTATGCTGTTTGTGTTGATCTTGGATTGCAGTTATTACGACAGTTATAGAGAGATGAGAAAATCCTTGGGATTACCGGATCAACGGCTGCCTGTAGATTTTTGTTCAGATTCAGACGAGGACGAATTAGAGGACGATGATGAGATCTGGATGCAGGTATATATATATATATATATATATATATTTGATTTATCGAAAATCGAGGATTAATCGGAAGAATTAATACCTAGTACTCGTACTCATGTTTTTATAGATATACCGTACTAGGGTTTTGTATACACGTACGTCCAGTCATATGGGATAACATCTTCAGTTCACCGTCTCTGTTTCTTTTTAAGCTGTTGCTGGTAGGATCATTGTAAAAATTAGGGATATAAGCGATATTAGAATTCCCGAGTCCCATGTATATTGTCTTATGTAATCAATTATCCCCCACAACCTGCAGGTAGTACTTGTGTAATGTATACGTGTTTTAATCTAAAGAGAAAAAGCAGGGACACAGTTGTTGGGATTTAATTGGTATAGATATCTTTCCTACTCTCCACTAAGTTACTAACTAACATTAATATTATGTCCCTTCAGAAACAATGCAACTCCATGTTGGAGATCGTTGGAATAGTCTATCTAGGCGAAGTTAATGTAGAGCCTCGGAATCAGCTTGGCAGGATTTACATGGCATCTCCTGTTGGTATTCTTGACATATACAATGTAGGCCAAGTAGATGAGGAGGACACTAGGGAAACACTTCAACCCGGAGATGAATTTGATGTCAAGGACATCAAAGGCCCTATTCCTTTCCAAAATGATTGTAACAGCCTGGACATTGATCTCTTTCATGGCGCCTTCAAGGGTCACATATATGATGTTTTTGCTAATAAGCAATTTTACTCTAGAGATGATGCTTATTTACAGGAGGTAAAACTTGCTTCAACTGATGGCACAGGAGATATTGTTCTTCTCATGGGCTTTTATGCTCATGCCACTATAGCACGAGTGGAGGTTAGGTTAAAGACCTCCGTTGCAGTAAATGTTCATGGATGCATTTCCGCATCCAACACTGAATTGGACAAATGCAGGGCTACTAGCGTACTCTTTCTGAAACAGCAACAGAAACGAATAATTGTAGGAACTGATGGCCTGATTCCCTTGTCCAGATCCCTTGTAGCTGTTCCATTTGAGTCTGATTTATATCTGGACATCTCCTTGGTTGTTGATGGTCATACTCTCCAAGCCACTATGTCTTTTTCTGCTCGTAAAACCGGGGTTTTAACAAAGAATTTCAAAAATTTCTCAGCAACAGTCAACTGGGATGCATTGTATTATAACTCCAAGAAGGTGAATGAAGCTTAATATGATGGTCTTGGATTGAAGCCTTCCTGAATTTGAATCACCTTTGTATCAGCAATTATGATTAGTTTGTGTTTTTTTAATTATCGCGTTCTGCCTTTTTCTGAAATGGAACTTTTCTACCTGAATCATGATGTATGTTGTAAGGAATCTTCCTTCAAAACTTAATTTATTATGATTATATGAATGAAATGAATGGGTCATTTTGACAAATATAACATTACTATCTGATTAGTCTAATAAAGCTCAAAATTTGTACTATAGAAGCATATCGTGAAAATTTTCATTTTTGTCCATAATTTCATACAATGTCATCATAACTGCATGATTGGTGTAATTAAACATCACTCACTTGTCTATAGTTGAACAAGGTTAGTTACTCAACTGAACTTGAGTTTTCTGATAAAAAAGGCATTAACAAACCTGATTAAGAAGTTCAATGTCTGAGAAAACCTTGGACATTAATTTGTACTCCTGCAATCAGTATATAAAAAAAAAAAAAAATTATCAGTCCAAATGTCCAGTAGAAAATCTGAGATAGAGTGCAAGGAATCTGCTGCAAGAAACATCCAACATCGAAGATTCATTTGGGTGTGATGCACGTGGATAATCATCAAACGGGGGTCAATGTCTGACATGACATACCAATTTTCCGATCTATTTGATGGTGGTCAGACATAGACACTTAGCTTCGCATATTGAAGCCCCTCGTCGGGATCAAAAATTGTTTAGAGACGTGAATCAACCAAGCAAAACAAGAATATACACACATCAGAAGCACACAACTAGTTGTGCAACAAAACATGAATTCATTGTTGTTTTATACAGGGAATGAGAAGGAGATGCGATCACGATGATTCACAATGATTACATTGATGAAATCAAGGATGTAAACAAAAATTTAGATCTAAAACGCATGCGCCAGAATAAGTTTTACAAACTTGAGATTTTAGACTCTGTCACATATACGGGAATTAATATTTCAGCAGCACTGCGTTCTGTTGTCTGGGTTCGAACTACATCCTCCGAAGATTTTGACGTAACGGAAAGTTTTTCTCAGCAGCTGGTACAGGGTTCTAATGTAATTGAATGCCCTTGGCAGCCAGGGGAAAATTGACTTAACAATTGCCATAGGATTCAGCCATGATTAGTAGAATAAGGGATGTCCATCCGGTAAATACTCGTGCACCCTTTCCCTTCCCTGTTTCTTGATCATACTGCTCCCAGAAATATCCGGTTTGCTGATAGTTCTTGACAATATTACTGAAGTTCAAATGAATTAAAGAAAAAGAACATTAAAAGAATAATTCAGAAACTATTATATGACACAGAAAATACATCATGCGGACAAAGATCATCCCAGCAGTACCTTACTAAATTGTCTCTCAAGTTATTGTAGATCTTCTCGGCCCTCTCCCTGTATGGTCCATTCTCTAATATCATTGAGAGAAAAGCATGTTAGATGTTGAGGAGAGATGCAAAAGTAAGATATAAATTTGTCAATCCTTCAAGAAAATGTCTTTTTCTTTTCAATCTTGGCTTCTACCTTTGGTGTAGTGGTGCAGTGAGGATAGAATCAAGTAGTTCATATTTATCCAAATTGAACCTCTCCAATAAGGCGCATCATTTTCGGTATTGTACTTCATGTACAACGAGCTGTGACAATAAAACATGATGTTAATTTTTTTGTTCTATGAAGTTCTAAATTAAGCATAATTGGCGGAAATTATGTTCGTTACCTTGTTTTCGCTAGCGAGCGAATTCCAAAGTCACTCCACAAGATTGCCTTGTCTGAGATGAGGTCGAGCTGTTTCTCTAAGATCCATGATTGTTGTCCATAGATATGCCGACATAAATCATGTGATATGATTATTAAATGATTAACATATTCCCTCTGTTCTACGACTGGTAGATAAAAACAAGATAAAAAAAAAGCAGCGATCTCCAAAGCTTCATGCTACAAGTTGGGTTTTTTCTCTTTAGATTATGCCAGAAAAAGAATAGAGGTGCACCCCCGGAATAGCTATGAGATATGATTTATTAGAGTGAATTTTATGCAACTTACCGCAGGAACAATTTTCCAGATAAATGGAAAAAGGCTAACATAACCAATATGAGGAACAAATCTTAGTATTGGCTCCTCTAAAACTTCTCGAATAAGCTGTCTGCTCAAGATATTATTTGGTCCATCCACTAGTTTCCAAGACAAACGAACCTGAATGATATGTATATGAGAAATGGAATGGGTCATTGTGAAAAATATAGCATTACTATCTGATTAGTCTAATAAAGCTTACAATTCCTTGTACTATAGAAGCATATGGTAAAATTTTACAATTTTGTCCATAATTTCTTACAAATTATTATGAGAACTATCTGTGAAGTGTGAAGTTTGAACTGGTTCTTGTAATGAAGAGGGTTCTCTGTTTTTTGCATGTTTATGGACTTTCTCAGTTCACATTTTTAAGAGCGGCCCATCAGATTACAGAACTAAAAGTTAGTTTCTTGTTAACTGAGTAGCATGAAGTGCCGAAGTGTGTGCAAATGATTTCATTTTATCCATCATCTTTTCGGTTATACTATTTCAGCTTAGATGCATATGATTCCTGTATTAGGTTTAAAATTATATTTTCACCTTTATTTTGCCTTAGATGTGTCGCATGCAATGGGATGGTACCTTCAGGTCCCGAAGCAGTGAAATATGTAGCACTTTTTTAAGTTAAGCCAAGTAAAAGCATGCGTGGTCGTTTAGCAAAACAAACAAGCATGGTTGGTTTTTGTTTTCTGTTGTCCGGATAAAGAAGAACTTTCAATTTACTTGAAAGGCCAGATCAAAATAGGCAAAAACAGCAATATGCACAACATACCTTTTCTGTGTGATTTCCGAAATCGAAATAAGCTCCAAATGATTTGTCAAAGTGCATCTACAAATGTTACTAAAATGTCATATAACTGCGTGACTAGTGTAATTAAACATTACTCACTTTCTATTGTTGAACAAGGAAGGTAAGTTAACTGAAATTGTTTTTTCTGACAAAAAAGCATTAACAAACCTGATTAAGAAGTTCAAAGTCTGAGAAAACCTTAGACATTAATTTGTACTCCTGCAATCAGAATAAAAAATATCTTAGGTCCAAATGTCCAGTAGATGCCCCATATAGTAGAAACTAAATATATATCGTACCTTGCCACGAACACTTTCTATTTTAAGAAAATCTGAGATAGAGTGCAAGGAATCTGCTGCAAGAGACATCCAACATCGAAGATCCACGTGACGTTCCTCATCATTTGGGTGTGATGCACGTGGATAATCATCAAAACGGGAGGTCAATGTCTGACATTTCATACCAATTTTCCGAATAATTTGATGATCAGACATATATACTTATCTTAGCACAAGAACCATGAAAAATTGCTACACGCTAAATTATATATTCCATGGATATAAATCCAGGGCAAAAGATCAATAAAATATATCAGTAGTAGGTTTCTGACAGCATCTGATAGCAAACGGTGTTACACAAAGTCAATGGATTTCTATTTCCACTAAAATTACGTATTGAGTACTTGAGGCATATGATAGCAATCGACCCAAAAAAAGGAAGAACCAAAAAAAATCTACAAATACAAAGGCTAAAAAGTAGGACCTGTGGGTTTAGTTGACGGATGGTAGTATTATCTCTTCCATGCCAATAGTAGCTACTTTCATCCTTTCCTGCAAAAGAAAAAATTTATTGTAATAACCGATACTCGTGCAAAGGTTGAACATTAACAGTATAACCGGAATTCTTTGTAGATAAGTAATAACCGAGGGATGATTATCATGAGAAAATGAATTATTAAGAAGAAACAGGAATAAGGACGAAGATATGCAAATACCAGACTGTGTGGTGTTAAACCACTGAAACCATGCGTTAAGGCGAACAAAAGCTCTCTCCAAGAAAGATGAGATTTGTTTTTCTGATGTACAGACGCATACACATGAAAGTTTATGCACTAGAAGAAGTATGACCCACAACTACAATTTACTCTTTAAAAAAAGAATAAGAAAGGATATTCGATAACATGGTTTATTGTTCACTTACTAGCATGCATGCAGCTGTAAAAATCATTATGTACATATTAACGGCACTGTGAGAATATATTTTTGTAACTGTTTCTACCATTATGTTCGCATGCACTCCTCACATATTTAAATACCTATAATTTTAACATTTTTATGATTCTATCTGAGATCAGATACTACCAAACCCCATTGGAAAGAGCAGTTATTTTCCTTGGGATCGAAAACTTGCATATAGTGTAACTGTGCACCATTTAATCCACCAGCTTCTTTCTGATCACCTTCCTCCTCAACCTCATCACATTGTTGTAAGGTCTCTCTCTTTGTTTTAGATGGTATACCCGATGCATAAGCTTACCCAACAATATTACACTTCATAAGGAACAGTAGAAGTTCCAACATGAAGTAGCCCGGGTCTTGGTGCTACAATGAAGAACTTAAATTTATTAATTGCAACTACAGTTAACAAGATAACTACAAGTGAAACCTACCCTCTATCCTTTATTAATTCTCATCTCTGAGACAAAGATTTCCTTTCTTCAAATAAGAGATTCAAATTATGCCCAGGTCACCAGCCTAAATTTGACAATTGACTATCACGATAACACCATTTAGCTCTTAATTCACTCACTGGTGTGAATGCAATTCATTCCATTACTTCTTCATGTAACATTTATTTTCTTTACCCAGTTAAAAATCAATTGCACAGGTTTTAGATGTGTTTTGGCTTGACTTGTCTTCTATTAGGTAAAAATATTATACTGGTATACTACATATCAACACCACTTGCAGAAGTAATAAACCAAGATAAACAGGTTTTTATCCACCTGTGATTCACATAGCTCATCAGAAACTTGAAATACTGATCAGAAACTTGAAATACTTGAAATATATCAGAAAGTTTCTGATATATTGAATACTGGAAGATTCGCATAGCTCATCATGGACCGAATCATGTCTAACAAAGTTCGATTTCTCCTTTCAGATACCCTATTCAACTGTGGAGTATATGGAGGAGTCCACTGGGAGACTATACCATTTTCTTTGAGATAAGCTAGAAACTCTCCATTCAAGTATTCACCACCTCGATCTGATCGAAGAGTTATAATACTATGTTTGGTTTGTTTCTCCACTTCATACTTATATTATTTGAACTTTTCAAAGGCTTCAGACTTGTAATCTACCATGTTAAAACATGGTAGATTAAAACACATAAAAGCAACACATAATCTGATCTTAACATATCATATTATCCATGATCTAATCATAAAAAGAAAATATGACAAAAATCAGAAAAATCATAATCAAATCAGAAAAACAAGAATCACTGTTTACGGGCAGTAAACGACTTCAAACGCCTTACAGATGAGTCGTTGATAGATTTAGCTATCAGTTTTGTTCAGACGCTCGTTTACCTATGGAATAGGGTATTCGTTTGCATAAATCGGACACCAGACCCAGATTTCAGCAAATCTGCAGCAGCCAATTCAGAATTCGTATCTAATATGATTCTCATAATTAGAACAAACATAAATCATGTATATATCAGTATATATACAGATTACATAATCATCTTATGATTATACAACTCACATGAATATCATATATTCAAACCATACATATATAAGCATTTATATCAACATCAAATCATGGCGAATCACGTACATGCTCATATATCGAAAATAGTTAAACACATAAACGAATTAAAAACTTTTCGCAAGTAGCTCTGATGCCATTGAAGGGTTTTTAGCACATAAACGCAGCGAAAACGTAAATTTAAATCTTAAAAAACCGAAACCCTTCGTAGGATCCATGCGAAAAATAATATTTAATTCGTAGTTCAGTATGTTTACCTTAAGAAGCTTTACGTTAATGGAAAGATGGAGGTCTTTAATGGCGATCCAAAAACGATGAACGGAGATCCTTAGCAGCTGCTCCTCAAGTGTGAAGCACTCCACCGGTATCCACCAAGAAATCGATGTAATGGAGGAGGAGGTGGAGAGAATTATGGTTTTTGTTATTTTTAGGTTAAGCCAAAATAAGGGTTTATAATTGTATATTTATAGGCAAAATTTTCAGCTGAAATTTTTTCCATAAAATATTATTATTATTAACCCTTTATTTTTATTAACCTATTAATTAATAATTAAAACACCTTTTAATTATTAATCCTTTTTCTAAACACTTTAGAAATAATTCTCTCACTTGATTTAATTTTCAAAAATTAAATTCTTAATTAATAATATTAAGAACATTTCTTAATTAATTTATAATCAATTAAATCTCATTTAATCAATTATTAAATTTGCTAATTAATTATTTATTTTACAAATAAATAATTACCAGCGATTATTAATTAATTCCTTCACCATTAAATCATTCTCTTTTATGGTGTGACCCTGTAGGTTCAATATTAAGCCGGTAGTAGAAATAAATAATAATAAAACTATTTTATCATTATTTATATAAATTCTCTAATTCATTATATATGATTAATTAATTAATCATATTTATTTTACATCGTGAGGGATACTTATCAGCATATCGCGACTATCCGGATAATACGAATTTACTGCTTAGAATACCAAGAACCTATTCAGTGAATAGTTACCGTATAATTAATTTCTTCTACCCTGCAATGTCACGATTAAATACAAGGCATGGATCTTGTGTCAAGCCTATCTAATTTAATCATTTGCTTTCTCATTTACTATGCTTAGTTCTATGTAAAATAGAAACTCCTTTCTAATTTCATTCACTCTGGCCAGAGATTCCTGAACTAGCATAAGTGGATCAACATTGAACATTCTCTTCCTTCACTGGAAGGGGTAGATCCTTTATTGATCATACACTATCTTTGTGTACAAATTCCTATACCCAGTAGAGCCCTAATAATTGTCCCTGGAGACTAAGAACTAAACCAAAGCATAGTTCAGTGTACACAAGATGACTATGATGACCTCAAGTCTAAGGATACTTGTACAACTATCACTATGTGAACAACTGCTGACACGTGAGTGAACTCCATCAGTTGTTCAGCTGTGCGAGTCATGTTCAGTGAACTTATTCTATAATAAGAACCTACATACTAGCTATAGTGTCACCACACAAATATCTATGAGAACAGACATCCTTCATAATGAAGCAAGCATAGTATGTACCGATCTTTGCGGATTACTAGTTACCAGTTGGTAATCCTACGACCAGGAACTATTTAAGTTTAGAGTTATCATCTTTTAGGTCTCATTATTATGATCTCATCATAATCCATAAAAAGCTTTACTCTAAACTATGGTATATCTTATTTAAACACTTAAATAGATAAAGCCCGCAATAAAAAACAAAACAAGTCTTTTATTAATATCAATGAAATCAAAATAGATTACATAAAAGTTATTCCTAAATTCTCATACATGATTGGACTTAGGACATATCTCTTTCAATCTTCCACTTGTAATAGGGTTGTGCACCCTATTATAACCACCAGCCCAGCGTGACAGAGACCTAGCTAGTCTCTGAGTTCCGGAACAAGTTTCATAGGATAGCCTGATCAGCTGTCTCACCAGGGATCATCCAATACTTTTATATCTGAGCAAGTGATTTTGAGGTTCCCGGAGAGGAACAAATTTTATAGGTCCTGTGATGGAACAAGTTTTATGGTTCCCGTAACGGAACAATTAGTTTTATAGGTCCTGCGATGGGACGAATGATTTGAAAATGGAAGTAGCATGCTAAAATTTAACCCTGGTATTTACACAACACAATTAATAAAATGTTTAGAGAGCATGCTAGCTATTAAAGATCCAGTTTTCAACAGTTTCTCAGTTTTTATCTGTTCACACTTGTTTTACTTGTTTTCTACTAACAAGTTGTAATTTTTGTTCCTACAATTGTTCATTATAAACTGTTTTAGTTAGTATTAATATAGTGGTACTTCTGAGCGGTTGATCGCTCACTCTTGCAAATGTGGTTGTATATTTTCGCATTGCAGATGCCTAGGGGATGTTGCTATTTTCTAAGGGCCAGTTTCCAATTCCTCCTGTGTCGAGCTCCTCTGAATAGGTTGTGTCTGACAAAGTATGGTCTGTGAGTTGCTGTAGAATAATAGTCATGGCAGGTTGCTTTTAATAAGATGGTTTATAATAAGTGTGTAACCTAAATTAGACTTGAACCTGGAAAAGATCATGTGGAAGAGTTGTTTATATTGAAATAAAGTAAGTTAGTTGTATTATAACTGTAGTTTCATGTTGTTAGTGACGTCAACTACTGACCCGGAGTTGAGGCCATCACAACCTTTGTACCCCGAGGTTGGAGGAAGTGGACATGCTGGACGAAGTGAAGTTCGAGGGCATACTCCCCCTTACATACAAGGTTTGGCCCCTATTCTGGAAGACCAAGAATTTTCTGGACCTTATACTGAAAGAGACTCCGAATCTTCGGATGATGATGTGGCTCCAAGGAGGAGGCGTGCTGAAAAGGAACCTATGACTGATGCTAACCAACGCCCCAGAAACGCACAAGGGACGAATACCCAAGAAGTGTAGGAGAGGATCAGGGCTCATGAAGCCGAAATTCAAAGGTTAAAGCGTGATCTGGAGACACACCTAAGGCCCCCTCTAACCCCGAGGAGGAGGAACCCTCTGGTCATAGACCTGAATGGTCCGATACGAAGAAGGGTTGTTGCATCCAAGTGATCTTTTACCCCTAGGAGATCCTGATGATCCCACTCCACCATTCACTGAAGAGATAATGAATGCCCATATCTCAGGGAAGTTCAAGATGCCCACGATCAAAACTTATGATGGCACGGGAGATCCCGCTAATCATGTGAGGACGTTCTCTAATGCCCTATTACTACAACCCGTGAATGACGCCATTAAATGTCAGGTCTTTCCTCAAACCCTGTCGGGCATGGCTCAAAGATGGTATAGCCGTTTACCTCCGAATTCTATTGGGTCTTTTAGGGACCTAAGTCAAGCTTTTATTTAGCAGTTCATCAGCGGGAGAGTGCATGAGAAAAGTTTAGCATCTCTCATGTGCATTGTGCAGAGAGCGAAGGAATCTTTGAGAGACTACCTGAATCGTTTCACAAAGGAAACTTTAAAAGTCCCGGACCTTGATGACAAGGTAGCCATGATAGCACTGCAACAGGGAACTAGAGATGAGTTCTTCAGGATGTCCTTGGCCAAGCGTCCCCCTGAAAGCATGTTGTAGCTCCAAGATAGAGCTGGGAAGTACATCAAGGTGGAAGAGAGCATGAAGAAGACAGTAGTAATTAACGAGCCCACTGGAGGCAAGAAGCGAAAAACTGATCTGGAATATATTGCTGAGGACAAGTACCCCATAATTGAGCAAAACCCTGATTCAACCCCAAAGAAGGAGGACCTGGGCAAAAGTTCACTGAATACGCTAAGCTGAATGCTCCTAGAAGCCAAATCTTGATGGAAATCGAGAAAGATCAAGATATTCGTTGGCCTAAACCCTTGAAGGCAGATCCTGCCAAGCTAGACAAGAGCAAATATTGTAGATTTCACAAGGATGTTTGTCATGACACCGATGAATGTAGACAACTGAAAGATGAAATAGAATTCCTCATTCGAAAAGGAAGATTGAACAAGTACACTGGGGAAGGAAGAGATAAAAATAATAATGGGAGAACGGATTTTGAAGATCGTAGGAGGGACCAAGACGATCAGGGTGGAATCCCCAGCCTAGGGGACCGGTTATAAATGCAATCTTTGGAGGACCACAACCCCGAGGGCCTGTGATAAATACAATTTTTGGAGGACCAACTGCTGCTGGATTATCCAAGAACTCCAGAAAAGCATATACCAGAGAAGTTATGCATATTGTTGGGGAGGCCCCGAAGAGGGTCAGGACATAAATGACAATGACTTTTGATGATTTTGACCTGGAGGGTGTGAAATTTCCCCATGACGACCCGCTGGTCATAACACCAATAATAGGAAACAGCCCGGTTAAGAGGGTCCTTGTGGATAATGGTGCTTCAGTGGATATCTTGCTCCATGACACCTTTCTAAGGATGGGTTAAAATGACTCCCAACTGACCCCAACCGACATGCCGATATATGGATTTGCGGGAGTGGAGTGCCCGTGGAAGGAATAATCAAGTTGCCAACAAACATAGGACAGGAACCAAGGCAAGCAACACAGATGTTGGACTTCGTGGTGGTGAAGGCTAGTTCAACTTACAATGCTATCATGGGGAGAACATGGATACATGCATTTAAGGCAGTCCCTTCTTCCTACCATTCAGTTATGAAGTTTCCCGCCCAGAATGGGATTGGAGAAGAGAGGGGAGATCAAAAATGGGTAGAAGTTGTTATGTGGCCTCACCAAGGGTAGATGGAGTCGGTGGGCAGGTTCTGCCTATTGAAGATCTGGACATTCGAGAGAATGATGAGAAAAGAGGGAAGCCATCTGAAGACTTGGTTTCGATTCCTTTAGCTCCTGAGGATCCTGAGAAAGTGACCTTCGTTGGAGCCACACTGGAGGAGCCCCTTAAAGGGAAGTTGGTGAAATTTCTGCAAGAAAATAGTGATGTATTTGCATGGTCGGCAGCTGATATGCCAGGCATAGACCCGAAACTGATTACTCACAAGCTGAATGTGGATCCAAGTCGGAAAACAGTGAAGCAAAAGAAGAGAAGTTTTGCTCCAGAAAGGCAAGAAGCTATAAAACAGGAAGTAGAGAAGCTTTTAGAGGCTGATTTCATTGAGGAGATACAATTTCCAGAATGGTTAGCAAATCCTGTAATGGTGAGGAAGGCCAATGGAAAATGGAGGATGTGTGTGGATTTCACTGATCTGAATGACGCATGCCCTAAGGACTGTTTCCCTTTGCCAAGGATAGATACTTTGATAGATGCCACTGCTAGGCATGAGATGCTGAGCTTTATGGATGGATTTAGTGGATACAATCAAATCAAGATGCACAAGGACGACATCCCAAAGGTATCATTTATCACTGACTTTGGTGTTTATTGTTATCTTGTTATGGCATTTGGTCTCAAGAATGCAGGAGCCACCTATCAGAGGTTGGTAAATAAAAATTTTAAGGATCTTATTGGCAAGACCATGGAAGTGTATGTTGATGACATGTTAGTCAAGAGTCTAGTAAAGACTGACCATATAACCCATTAGAGGGAAGCTTTTGAGGTCCTGAGGTACCACAAGATGATGTTAAATCCAGTAAAGTGTGCTTTCGGAGTTGGATCTGGAAAATTTTTGGGATTAATGGTCTCCAAGAGAGGAATCAAGGCCAACCCCGACAAAATAAAGGCAATCCTAGACATGGAACCACCAAAAACTATCAAAGATGTTCAAAAGCTCACTGGAGGGGTTGTTGCGTTGGGACGATTCATCTCCAATTCTGGGGACAAGTGCTTGTCGTTCTTCAAGTCCTTAAAGAAGGTTAAGGATTTCGTATGGAGTGAGGAAAGCCAGAAGGCATTCGAGGAATTAAAGAAATATATGGCTTAGGCTCCGTTGTTGGCCAAGCCAGCTTTGAATGAAGTTTTATACCTGTACTTAGAGCTGTTCGCGAACCGAGCCGTTCGCGAACAAGCTCGAGCTCGGCTCGTTAAGGGCTCGCTTCGGCTCGGTTCGTTAAGGGCTCGAGCTCGAACACAAAAATGTGTTCGTTAAGAAAACGAGGTCGAGTCGAGCTTTTGGCATGTTCGGCTCGAGCTCGGCTCGGCTCGGCTCGAAAAAAAATTAAAAAAAATATTTTTTATATATTTTATTATTATGAATTTTATTCAGATTTTTTATAAATATTTTTAAATTATTGAACTATACGAATGTCAAAATATATATTTTAGTAATTTGAAAAAATTCAGATATTAAAAATTAATTTTTTTAATTTGATATTTTAATAATTAACAAGTGATTTGACTACTACTTGTAACTAGTATTTATTTCCGGATCAGTGTTTCGATTTTTTGAAATTATTTATAAATGATCCAACCGTACGGATGTGAAGATCTATATATTTAAGTGATATAATAAAAAATTTAGAAAAAATAAATATATTTGGTTTGCTATTTTAACAGTTAACTAGTAGTTTGACTAGTACTTCTCCCATATTAATGTTTCGATTTTTTAAAAAATATTTATGAATGATCAACCGTACGGATGTTAATATCTATATATTTTAGTGATATGACAAAATTTTTAGAAAAAAATAAATGTATTTGATTTGTTATTTTAACAGTCAACAGGTGTTTTGACCTTTACTTGTAACTAGTGTTTAGTCTCATATTATTGTTTCAATTTTTAAAAAATATTTATGAATGATACAACCGTACGGATGTTAATATCTATATATTTTAGTGACATGATAAAAATTTTAGAAAAAAATAAATGTATTTGGTTTGTTATTTTAACAGTTAACCGGTGTTTTGACCTTTACTTGTAACTAGTGTTTAGTCTCGTATTAATGTTTTGATTTTTTAAAAAATATTTATAGATGATCCAACCATACGGATGTTAATATCTATATATTTTAGTGACATGATAAAAAATTTAGAAAAAAATAAATTTATTTTGTTTGTTATTTTGACAATCAACCTCTTGTTTGAACAATACTTGTAACTAGTGTTTAGTCTCGTATTCATGTTTTGATTTTTTTAAAAATATTTATAGATGATCCAACCGTACGGATGTTAAGATCTATATATTTTAGTGACTTGACAAAAGTTTTAGAAAAAAATAAATGTATATGGTTTGTTATTTTAACAGTCAACCGGTGTTTTGACCTTTACTTATAACTAGTGTTTAGTCTCGTATTAATGTTTTGATTTTTTAAAAAATATTTATAGATGATCCAACCGTACGGATGTTAATATATATATATATATATTTTAGTGACATGATAACAAATTTAGAAAAAATTAAATTTATTTTGTTTGTTATTTTGACAATCAACAAATTTAGAAAAAAATAAATTTATTTTGTTTGTTATTTTGACAATCAACCATTTGTGTGAACAATACTTAGAACTAGTGTTTAGTCTCATATTAATGTTTAAATTTTTTTAAAAATATTTATAAATGATCCAACCGTACAGATGTTAAGATCTATATATTTTAGTGACATGACAAAAGTTTTAGAAAAAAATAAATGTATTTGGCTTGTTATTTTAACAGTCAACCGGTGTTTTGACCTTTACTTGTACCTAGTGTTTAGTCTCGTATTAATGTTTTGATTTTTTAAAAAATATTTATAGATGATCCAACCGTACGGATGTTAATATCTATATATTTTAGTGACATGATAAAAACTTTAGAAAAAATAAAATTTATTTTGTTTGTTATTTTGACAATCAACCACTTGTTTGAACAATACTTATAACTAGTGTTTAGTCTCGTATTCATGTTTTGATTTTTTAAAAATATTTATAGATGATCCAACCGTACGGATGTTAAGATATATATATATATATTTTAGTAATATGACAAAAAATTTAGAAAAAAATAAATGTATTTGATTTGTTATTTTAACAGTCAACCGGTGTTTTGACTTGTACTTGTAATTAGTGTTTAGTATCGTATTAATGTTTCGATTTTTTTTAAAATATTTATGAATGATCCAACCGTACGGATGTTAAGATCAATATATTTAGTGATATGACAAAATTTTTAGAAAAAATAAAAGTATTTGGTTTGTTATTTTAACAGTCAACCGGTGTTTTGACCAGAATTTTTTAATTCAGCTCGGCTCGACTCGGCTCGTTTTGATGGAGAAAGCTCGTGTTCGGCTCGGTTTGACTCTGCTCGATTTTGTTCGATAAAAGCTCTTGTTCGGCTCGTTCGTTAACGAGCTCGAGCTCGAACACAGGTTTTTGTTCGTTATGAAAGCTCGGCTCGGCTCGTCAGAAAAAAATTAAAGCTCGGCTCGGTTCGATCAAAACTCGACTCGGCTCGGTTCGTGAACAGCTCTACTTGTACTTGGCCGTTTCAGAGAGTGCTTTGAGCACTGTATTGGTTAAGGAGGATCTGAAAATCCAGAAACCCGTATACTATGTCAGCAAAATTCTGCATGGAGCTGAGTTGAATTATTCAACTATTGAGAAGTTTACTTTAGCCTTGGTGATGACTTCAAGAAAGTTACGTCCTTACTTTCAGACTCATCAAATTGAGGTGCTCACAAATCAACCCCTGAGAAATATTATTCATAGTCCAAAGGTTAGTGGGAGGTTGATCAAGTGGGCAATAGAGTTGGGCGAATTCGACATCAAATATAAGCCAAGAACAACAATAAAAGCCCAGGCATTGGCTGACTTCGTGGTGGAATGTACCATACCCAACCAAGAAGTCGGGGGGCAGGAGGATACCATACCTCAAGACCCTCAAGACAAGGAGGCTGATAAGGGGGACAAAGAACAGGATGATAAGGAGAAGGAATATTGGGTTCTCTATTTTGATGGAGCATCAAAAACAAATTCAAGTAGAGCAGGTTTGGTTTTACAAAGCCCTGATGTGTTCTTGATTGAGTATGCCTTGAAGTTAGACTTCCCGACTACAAACAATGAGGCGGAGTATGAAGCTCTGATAGCTGGCCTTGGCTTAGCAGGGACACTTAAAGTCAAGAACTTAAAGGTCTGTGGAGACTCGAAGCTGGTCATATCCCAGGTAAAGGGAAAGTTTGAAGCAAGGGATGATACGATGGCTAAGTATGTCCGCCTGGTAAGGGTTGTGATGACCCAATTCGATGAATGCCATGTTGAGCACATTCCAAGGGAGGAAAATGCTAAGGCAGATGCATTATCAAAGTTTGCTTCATCTGAGATAGAGGAAAGTTCAGGAAGTGTATACTTCCGTGTTTTAAAGACACGGAGCATTGATGTTAATCTTGTAGCTCCTATAGGTCTGGGGACATCATGGATAGATCCCATTAAGACCCGTATTCAAACCGGTTGGTTGCCAAATGATGCTACTGAAGCACGAAAGTTGGCTGTTAGAGCACTAAGATACTAGTTAATAGATAGGATTTTGTATAAAAGATCTTATGTAGTTCGTTACCTAAGATGTCTCAGGCCCGATGAGGCACGCTTGGCTCTTGAAGAAGTGCATGAAGGCATTTGTGGGCAACACTTGGGGGGCAGAGCACTAACTCATAAGATAACCCGTTTAGGCTTATATTGGCCAGAAATGATGGCTGACGCCAAAGAGTATTTGAAGAAGTGTGACCGCTGTTAGAAGCATGCGCCTGTCGTTAGACAACCCCCCGAGATGCTGACCTCCATCAACTCACCCATCCCCTCTGCTATGTGGGGAATGGATATACTTGGGCCTTTCCCCATGGCCACGGGACAAAGGAAATTCCTGATTGTAGCCATTGATTATTTTACTAAGTGGATTGAAGCAAAGCCTTTGGCCAAAATCACCACTAAGCAGGTTGCACAATTCCTGTGGGAAAATATCATGTGCTGGTATGGAATTCCCCGCATCCTAGTCACTGACAATGGAACACAGTTCAACAATGAGGAATTTAAGAAGTATTGTAAGGAGAACGAAATTGAATTACGGTTCACCTCTGTGGCTCACCTGCAAGCCAATGGACAAACAGAAGTTGCGAATCGAATAATCCTGGATGGACTAAAGAAGAGGATCGAGAAGTCGAGGAATAATTGGGTGGATGAAATACTCCCAATACTATGGGCCTATAAGACTACCTGTAGAGTCACGACTGGAGCAACTCCCTTTATGTTAACATATGGGGCAGAAGCAGTTGTTCCTGTAGAAATATCACATTCCACTCCCAGGATTCAAGCTTTCAATACTGAGGAAAATGAAAAAGGGCAAAGGTTAGCCCTGGATCTAATCGATGAAGTACTAGATGAGGCACATGCGAAGATAATGGAATATCAGAAAAAAAAAACTTCATTCTACTACAACCTAAGGGTTAAGGAAAGGTTCTTCAAATAGGGTGACTTAGTCCTGAGAAAGATAGAAGCTTCTGGTGTAGGGCAGAGTGGGAAACTTGCCCCAAATTGGGAAGGGTCGTACAAGGTCAAGAGTGTTCAAGGTAGAGGAACCTACAAGCTTGAGACTATGGATGGTTTTGAAATCCCGAGAACTTGGCATGCACAAAACCTGAAGATTTACTATGTGTAAAGTGGTTGAGCACGATTCTCACTTGTCAAGATGACAAGAAGGTTGAAAAGCACCTTGAAGCTTTGCTTGCTTAGGATTTACATTTTTAGCTTTATTTTGAGGTTTCTTAAGACTTGTGTAAGGGGTGAATCCCAACAATTTTTGAAATCTAGAAAAGTTAGGAAAACTTTAAGAAAATTCTGGAAAAGTAGATATTACTTGGCAAAATCTGGAAAAATCCAGAAGAAACCTCAGAAATTCCAGAATAATCTGGTAGTTGGGTTTGAAAATCAGGGCCCGACCCATCTCATGGGCTCAAATTCTGGAAGGTTCCAGAAATAAGCTAGACAAAAAAGCCTAGAAAGTCCAAGTGTTATTAGGCCTAGGAGAATAGAAGTCCATCTAAAGGCCCAAAAGGGAAAAGCCCAATACAGAAAAAGCCCAGTAAAGGGTTCAAAAAATCCAGCCCAGGTTTAGGGCCCAGATCATGTATGTGGGCTTGAAATAATAAAATAAAAAAATCCTGATCCCATTCGATCAGAATTCGTATTGAAATTCTGGTCAAAAGGATGAGGTCGAAAATGCCTTCGACTAGGGCTGAAATAGAGGGATAAATCGACCAGACTTTGACCCAATTCGACCAGAATCACCATTTAATTTTTGGTCGAAATGTCTGAGGTCAATATAGCTTCGACTAAGACTAAGAAGGAGGCGTTTATTCGGTCAAAAACTCAAGATCCTGACCAAAATCGGTCAGTATTCTCCTCGAATCCTCCTGCCAGAAACAACCTTCGACCAAGACGTACAGAACCTCAATTCGACCAGGATCCTGGTCGAATAGGATTTCTGGTCGAAAAAGGGAGGGATATTTTTTAAAAAAAATGTATAAATCCTGGTCGAAATTCGACCAGGAGTTGCCCTGGTCAAAATCCTGGTCGAATTCCGTCGACCAGGGCATACTGATGGTTAATTCGACCAGGATCCTGGTCGAACAGGATTCCTGGTCGAACCAGGTATTTAAAAAAAAAAGAAGAAAAAGATGGAAATTCCTTGAATATTTTCTGAAAAATGTGAATATTTTCAGAAAATAAGGAATAAATCCAGAAAATTAATGGAAATTCTTTGAAAATTTTCTGAAAAATGTAAATATTTTCAGGAAAATAAGGAATAAATCCCAGAATTAAGGGAAAAATCCAGGAAAAATCAAGAAAAAATCCCAGAATTAAGGGAAAAAATCCAGAAAATCAAGGGAAAATCCCAAAATTCAGGGAAAATTCCAGAAAAATTAAGGAAATATCCCAAAATTAAGGGAAAATTCCTGGAAATTAGGAAAAGTCCCAGAAATTCAGGGAAAAATTCCAGAAAATCAAGGAAAAATCCCAGAATTTAGGGAAAATTCCATAAAATTAAGGAAAAATCCCAGAATTAAGGGAAAATTTCTGGAAATTAAGGAAAAATCCCAGAAATTCAGGGAAAATTCCAGAAAATTAAGGAAAAATCCCAGAATTCAGGGAAAATTTCTGGAAATTAAGATAAATTCCTAAATAATAGGGATAAAAGTAAATCGTTGTAAATGTGTAGGTCGCTCCACACTTTACGCAAAAGTGATACCCTGTAAGGGAATGAATGAACTTAACTTTTGCGAAACCTAGTCACTGTTTCCCAAAAGTTGGGGGGCAAATGATAGGGAAGAAAATAAGGTTTGGGTATGTAATTAATGTTGCATTAATCATATCAGAATTGGGCCAATTGCTAGGCCCATTTGAGAGGGCCCAAAACCCTGAATATTAATTAATTTCGTACTTAATTAGTAAGGGATAAGTCAACTGATAAGATGAGTCTTAATGGAGAAATAAATCCTTGTAGATTGGCCTCCAAGGAACCTGGTGGGATAAGGATTCAACTTCCTACCTCTTAGGACTCCAAAGCCCATTCTAATTCTGAGACTTGTCCACCAAGTCTCCAAACCCTAGTCCAATTCAAGGACTCCCAACATCTATATAAGGGGTCTCACCCCAGCAATCAGAACTACATTTTTTGACTTGATCTTAGCATTCAGCAAGGTACGTAGGCATCTTGTTAAGACAGATTGAGTCACGAAACACAAGAGTAGTCAAACCGAGCTTCGAAGCTCACGTTCCTTAGCATTAAATACAGCAATTAAGATACCTTAGTTTTTAATCCATAACAGAAGTATTTCGTGTTCTTATCCCCATATTGCAACCATAATTTTTTTTGATCTCTGGAGCCAGTATATTTCTTTCTGATCAAGAATTAAATGGATAGTTTTTGTTTGGCCTCTTGATGCATTTATAACGACTGTTCGTCCCTTCCTACTCGTAGTTGTTGCATCTCCAGCTTGCATTCTTTAATTTTCTTACTGAAGCACCAGTTATTTCTCTCCCCCAAACTGCCAGTTTCTCTACGCATTGTTGAACTTTATGAGTAATATAGCTGCTCTAATCGTACTCCCCATTTGTCCTTCACAATCTGGTAGCAAAGTGGCTTCGTCAGCCATGCTTCTCGAATCTGAAGCACTTCTTACCATTCCAGGTCTGTTTTACGATGGGCTCGAGACAAATGGGACTATGGTCCGAGGATGAACCTTCCTTCGTGTACAACTTTGCAAGAGGGAATATAGACAACCATGAACTGGCAACAACAACCCTGTCCAGTCTTATTTCAATCCAAGCAGCCGTATTCCTACCTCGTTCCCATGTAAATTGGTGGCCATTAAGAGGCAAGTCTTGCAGTGCTATGTCCTCCAGAACCCCTGTTAAAGCCATCAATCAAATGTTGAGGATAAGCAACCCCACCTTTCTTATCTTATTGAGAATCTATATTATTCATGTCGCCAATAATACACCAAGGTAAGTTTGAATCACGTGCTAGATTTCGTAGTAAATCCAATGTTCTGCGTCTCATGTTTTCTGTTGGGGCCCCCGTAGAAACTAGCCACCTCCCAAGTTTGCATATTACTTAGTTGAGGCTCAACATCAATGTGATATTGAGACAAGCTGAGTAGATAACTTGCTCATTTTCTCTCCACAGCAAGGCCAGGCCCCCGCTGCGTCCCAGGGGTTCAACAACAATCATCCCTTGAACCTTTAGACTCGACCTGATTCGTTTCCATTTGATCTTTACTACTTAACGTCTCACAAAGAATAATAACAGAGGGTCTTTCTTAACTAACAGTAACAGCGCCTTTTAGGAACCGAATTTTTCGGGGCGACCCCAAGCCCTGGAAGTTAAAAGTACTCATGAGGAGTGGCGGGCTGCACTTGCAGCACCCGCCAAAAACAAGTTTTTTTGGTTCTCATTAATTTCAAATTGTGGGCTCATGATAATGTCCAAGTCCGTAGTACTACTCCCATTGGGCCCAACCTCATTATCCTTCCTTCTACGTTTTGGGTCGTTATCACCAGGGCCTTATTTTCCAGCTCAGCAATTGTGGGCCCTCTTTCAACGAATTATTATCCTGATCGATTGCTACTATATTTATATTTCTGTTAGGACTTGCAGATAGGATCCCTTGATTGACTCCGTTACTGGCTCCGGCTTCTTTTATGTTTACTCATATCTGTTATCCTGGATTCCCTCCTTGATAATTCAAATTAGCACCAATTTCGGTAACAACCTTGTCACCTCTGTCGGTCACTGTACTACTCACCGGAGCCGCCCCTCCCGTTCTAAGCCACTTACTTCCTATAGTATGATTTCGCCGATGAGGCTCAGCACGCATCCAAGAACCATAGGGTTTTTCGATCGGTTCCTCCGGTGTGTCAAATAACTTGGCGCAGAACTTGTCACTATGGCCTAGCAAACCACAGATAAAATAAAAAGTCGGGATCTCCTCATACTTAAAGTTGACCCAACACCAGTTTGCTGCGTTTTTCTTTAACTTCATCCTCCTCTTCAACGGATTATCAATCGAAATTATAACACGGACACACATATACTCCCTCCAAACCCCTATGAAATTTTTTGCATCTGATTCCACAAATGTACCAATGTAGTCTCCTATATCCCGTACCACCCGTTGTGACATAAATCCAGCCTCCATATCGTGCAGTTGTACTCATATATCTAATTTGTTGATGGGCAATGTTCTTGGGTTGTCTCCTTCTTTCAGCCTTGCAAATAACAAATGGAATCGTCCAAAAGTCCACGGACTTCCATCTATCACCCTCTTGATGTCTATTTCGTGGTAGAACTGGAACATGAATCTATTAGCCTCCAATTGTTTAACATACATCCCTTTGCCTGGTCGCCAAAGTGACGCCATCTTGTGCTGCATCGCCTGATAATCGATGAGTGACTCAATAAGAAACCGCCCAACAAGACACCACCTTGTATCCACTTCACCCAGGCCCCCTTCCTTTTCATCATAAGTTATACCTCCTTGTTCCTCCTCTTCCAAACTAATCATAGCGAAACCTTCCTCCATTTCCTGAAGACTGCTGCGAACCGTATCCATGGGATTTAAACTAGATGACTAGACAAACACTGAACTTAAAACTTTCTGAAACGATAAAGACCTCTCAACGAGAGAACAATACTACCATGTCAAAAGACAAGACTTTTTTTTTATTTAAGTCGTGTTAAGTTTGGTTTCTCTGAAACCAACTTATAGGTAAAAAAATCATTTTTCATAAAAAATATAAATCTTAGTTTATTCTTTATAACTATATATTTTAATCAGCCATATATCTATTTGATAACAAATAATATTATGTTCTATTTTTTATTATCCATGTAAAACTTTGATAGACATAAAATTATTACTTCTCTCTTTGCTAGGGACTTAGCGGTGTTGTTAGTTGTTACACTGAGGGGACTGATGGTTAGACTATTGAATGAATAAAGAGTCATGTATGTGGCGGGAAAGGGAACTTGGAATAGTTGTGATGCGTATGTATGTTTTTAACGTGCATGTAATTTGTGTTTTGTTTTTATGGAAATGGGTATTTTTTTATGGAAGATGTGAAGATGAGAACCAACCAAAACTAAATTATCCTATGTTTTGCTTACAATAGTATAATATATATATATATACTGTTATATTAAAGACGAAAAATTAAAAGTTTGGCGGGAGTCTGTTAGTCCAAGTAATTATCAGGTTTGTTGTTGTTTTGGTATTCGTTGATTATTAAATTAATCGTGTTGATTTATGCTGTTTGTGTTGATCTTGGATTGCAGTTTATTACGA
>NW_027420922.1:0-32715 GCF_009905375.1 Apium graveolens | reverse complement strand
AAGGAGAAAAGTCTGACAGAGGAGATTACTCAAATGTCAAATGCTACAACTGTGGTGAGAAGGCCACATATCTGCTGACTGTAAGAAAGGAAAGAGTGACAAAGGCAAGGCTCTTATCACAAAGAAGAAAAACTGGACAACACTTCAGATTCTGAAGATGGGAGAACTATGCCTTGATGGCAAATGCTGATAGCAGTTCTGATGCTGCTGAGTTAAAGGTACCTCAAACAACTTATGCCTTTCATATTGATGATATTACTGAGTTGAGATTATATATGAGTGAGATTATATCTTAAAACCATGTTTATAGTTACAGAGATCAACTTTAACATGTGAAAGATTAACTTCTGAAAATCTTGCTTTTAAAAAGAGGAATGATTATTTAGAAAAAGAGTTAGTTATGTTCCATTAAACTTAGAAAGATAGAGATGATGCTTTCTATGTTAGAGATGAAGTGCTAAAAATGAATAAATCTCAAAAAACTGAGTTAGAAAAGGAAGAGAGATTATCAGGACTTGGACTAACTCTAGAAGAGCAACTCAGGATATACTAAGTAGTGGAAACTGGAAAGAGGGCTTAGGTTATAGAGATGAGAAAAGTGAAAAAGGAACTGAACAAGTTAAGCCAATTATTGTTAAACAGACTACTAAGCCAAAGGTAAATCCTGTTAAATTTGTAGCTAAAATTGTAAAGTCTGATTCTGAAAAGATGAAAGATATTGAGACATAAGTGATAGCAGAGTCAACTTTTGACAAATTAGAACATGATAAACCAACTGAAGTTAACATAGGCTTAATGACAAAGGAGCAGCATAAACATAAGATGAAAGAGATTACCAGTGTAAACAAGGTAAGGTAGCTAGGAAAACTAGGAATGGAAAGGAAGGTGTAAATAAAAGCAATAATTATATGCCTGTTTCTAATGCTCCTAGAAAGAAATGCTATAACTGAGGAAACTCTAACCATCTGGCTTCTTTTTGAAGGAAGAATAAGAATATAAACCCTTACCTTCTAAGTCAGGAGTTAAGAGTCAGTTTGTTAGGTTTAAGCCACAAAATCCTTGTTTTCATTATGGCAGTATATGGAATTCCATTTATACTTGTAAAGAATATCATAGTTTGTACTATGATTATTATCAGATAAAACCTTCTTTAAAGAAAGTTGCTTTAATTCCTTCTAGTGTAAAGTATGATGCAAAGTCTGATACTGTTAATACAGATACGAAAAATGTTAACATAAAATCTGATGTTAAATCCGCTGCAAATGTTAACAAACTTAAAAAGGCCAAAGGATCCAAGCAAGTCTGGGTCCTTAAAACTAACCATTAGTGGTCTTTGTGATTGTAGGGCAACAGGAAGAACATCCTAGTTATGGATAGTGAATGTTCAGGATATATGACTGGAAATAAAGTCCTGCTATCAGATTTTGTGGAGAAAGCTGGCCCATGAGTTTCTTATGGAGATGGCAACATTGGAAAAACTTTGGGATATGGCAAGATCAATCTTGGGAATGTCATCATTGAATCAATAGCTCTTGTCTCAGGACTTAAACACAATCTGTTGAGTATAAGTCAAATCTGTGACAGAGGTTATCATGTGGATTTCTTTGAAGAACATTGTGAATTTATAAGTAATTCTACAGGCAAAGTGGTTCTGAAAGGTTTCAGGCATGGTAACATTTATGAAGCCAGACTTTCAACAAATACTAATGGTTCTGCAATCTGTCTGTTGAGTAGAGCATCAATTGAAGAAAGTTGGAATTGGCACAAGAAACCTCTCATTTAAATTTTAACAATATAAATGAACTTGTAAAGTAAAATCTTGTGAGAGGACTTCCAAAAATAGTATTTGCTCCTGATGGCCTTTGTGATTCATGTCAGAAGACAAAACAAAGAAAATCTTCTTTCAAGAGCAAAACTGAGTCATCAAATCTTGAGCCTTATCACCTACTGCATGTTGATCTATTTGGTCTAGTCAATGTCATGTCTATTGCAAAGAATAAATATGATATGGTTATAGTGGATGAGTTCATAAGGTACACTTAGGTGTACTTCTTGCACAAGAAGACTGAAACTGTATCTACTCTAACTGATCATGTCATACAGCTGAATAAATTGATCAAAGATTCTCTTAAAATAATAAGGAGTGATAATGGCACTGAGTTCAAGAATTCAATCATGGAAGAGTTCTGCAAAGATCATGGAATCAAACAGAAATTTTCTGGACCTGGAACTCCACAGCAAAATGGAGTTGTAGAAAGAAATAACAGGACTCTCATTGAAGCTGCACGAACAATACTTGATGAAGCAAAGCTACCAACCTATTTTTGGGCTGAAGCTGTGCAGAATGCTTGTTTTACACAAAATGCTACACTCATAAACAAGCATGGAAAAACACCATATGAAATGGTGAAGAAAAAGAAGCCAAATCTGAAATACTTTCATGTATTTGGTTACAAGTGTTTTGTTCTTAGGACTCATCCCTAGCAGCTATCAAAATTTGATTTAAAAGCTGATGAAGGAATTTTTGTTGGATATCCACTTTCCACAAAAGCCTTCAGAGTCTACAATTTAAGAACAAAAGTTGTCATGGAATCTATCAATGTCTTTTTTGATGATAAGAAGATTACTGGACTTGAAGATTTCGATGATCATGATCGGCTGAGATTTGAGAATGAAGATTTAAATTCTGATTCTGGAAATTCTGATGACTTAAATCCTGATCATGTATGTTCTGATGGATTAAGTTCTGATGTCATTGAATCTGTGGTAACAACTCCAAAGGAAAACGCACCTGTCCAGGGGGAGCAAGCTGAAGAACCTACCACATCTCAAGACTCTTGAGAAGCATCAGAACCTGTCTCTGGCTCTTCAAGTTCTGATTCATCTAGTTTTGATGAGCCAAGTACTGATAATTCTGGAAGCTCTGATTCTTCAACTCCTAAAAATCAAATTCAAATTCTGAAGTCTCAAAGAGCATAACTACAGGGGAGCATCAGAAAATGCTGATGGAGACAACATGGATCATGGGGGAGGATCTAGTTCTAGAGACCAACTTCCATCTGCAAGGAAGTGGACTAAAGCACACACACCTGATTTAATAATTGGAGATCCAGAAGCAGGTGTCAAAACTAGAACTGCAACTTTAAATGATTTTCTATCATTCCTTTCTATCTCAGACTGAACCAAAGAAAGTGGAAGAATCTTCAAGATGCTGATTGGGTGCAAGCAATGCAGGAAGAGTTAAATGAATTTGAAAGAAATAAAGTCTGGACCCTAGTGCCAAGACCAAAGAACAGATCAGTTGTTAGTACAAAATGGGTCTTCAGAAACAAAACTGACAGTGATGGCATAATTACAAGGAATAAAGCAAGACTGGTTGTTAAAGGCTACTCTCAACAGGAGGGTTATTGATTATGATGAAACATTTGCACCAGTTGCTAGATTAGAAGCCATAAGGATCTTTTTGGCTTATGTTGCTCAGAAGAAGTTTAAAGTCTTTCAAATGGATGTGAAAAGTGCTTTTATCAATGGAGAATTGGCAGAAGAGGTATATGTTGACAACCTCCAGGCTTTGTAGATCCTAAATTTCCCAATCATGTCTAGAGGCTTGACAAAGTACTTTATGGCCTTAAGCAAGCTCCAAGAGCATGGTATGAGACTTTAGCTCAATTCCTTCTGGAAAGTGGATTTCACAGAGGCACAATTGACAAGACTTTATTCTACCTCAACCATGGAAAGGACTTACTTTTATCAAGATATCAGATGAGTATGATGGGAGAACTCAGCTATTTTCTGGGCCTTCAAGTCAAGTAAACTGAAGAAGGCGCTTTTATCTGTCAATCCAAGTACTCCAGAAATTTACTGAAGAAATTTGGAATGCAAGATTGTTCAACTGCATCCACTCCCATGGCCACTACAACCAAGTTAGATAAGGATACTGGTAAATCAGTAGATATTACTAACTACAGATGTATGATTGGCTCCTTACTCTATCTAACTGCAAGTAGACCTGATATCATGTATGCTACCTGTCTTTATGCAAGATTTCAGGCTGATCCAAGAGAACCTCACTTAATAGCTGTGAAAGGAATTTTCAAGTACCTTAAGGGTACAACTGATCTAGGATTGTGGTATCCTAGGGAATCATATTTTAAGCTAATTGGTTACTCAGATGCAGATTTTGCAGGATGCAAAATAGACAGGAAAAAGCACTAGTGGAAGCTGCCAATTTCTTGGAGGCAGAATTGGTTTCTTGGTTTAGCAAGAAACAAAAGTCAATTTCTACATCAACTGCAGAAGCATAATATATTACTGCAGGAAGCTGTTGTGCACAGATTCTTTGGATGAAGAATCGGTTACTGGATTATGGGTTAGAATTTTCTAAAATCCCTATTTACTGTGATAATCAAAGTGCTATTGCTATGACAGGTAATCCAGTTCAACACCTCAATGACAAAGCACATCAGCATTAGATACCATTTCATAAGGGAAACATGTGGATGAAGGTTACAGTGGAATTGCATTTTGTTCCAACAGATCAACAACTAGCAGATATCTTCACAAACCATTATGTGAAGCTACTTTTATAAGATTGGTAAATGAACTTGGAATGGTTTCAGGTTCTTTCTCGAAATCTGCTTAGTTTTTGTTCTCATGCATCAGACTTTATGATCAGTGTTTATAGATAGTATTATCTCTATGTAATCTGTGCTTAATTTGAAAATTCATTAATATTGATTGTTATCTGATGTGGATTTATATACTCTGATAAGTGTTTTGAATGTTCTGTGACTATTCAATCCAATGAGGATAACTGTGCTAGTTGCTGACCTAGTAGTCTTTATATGCTAGAAATCCCATGTTTGAATTAGTTGTTTATGTGGAAACTCATTAAAACAAGAAGATTATGATATTGAGCTTAGTCAAGTTTACTTTTTGTATCTTATTACTAAGTCACAAACTAAATGCTTGTTTCTTATCTGTCAAATTCTGATGTCAGTAAATCTTAAGAATGAACTAAGTGCTGATAAGCCTCACTTATGAAAAGAAAAGAAAAGAAAAGAATAAAAGTCAGGTACTCCTTTCAGATCTAGAGTAAAAATGTGGAAGGGAAGACCCAAGTGCATTGTTAGTATTAAGTAATATGCATTAGAAAAGCAAAAAAAATTTTGGTGACTTTTCACACTCTATGATTACTGGAGAAATACTCTGATAACATCATAAATTCTGATAAGCAGTCGTGACTCACTTACACTGAGAAGCCACTGTAAAAATAAATTCAAAAGATGCATAAAATGAGCACAAACAGTTGAGGTGGACTCTTGCATAAATTTGTTCTATAGTAGACATCATGACTGATGACAGATTTTAAGCATTTTTCTTAGTTATGCCTTATTTCTAAGATGTACTGAATTTTATTAGACGTTAATCTTTATCTGATATTTTGCTGAATGCACACACTTTCACTCCTTATGAATGATGAAAATTACTGTGGTGATTAAGTTGTTTTTGACAAACAGTTAAGTGTTATTTGCATAAATTCTAAGGACAAGTTCTAATGGAAGTTCTGATGATTAAATTCTGAAGAAAATAAGTCAGTATTTGTATGAAGAATTACAGAACAAGATGTTCACTTTTTGGGTACAGAAGCCATAATCTGATGACTATTAAAATCTGATATAAGTTAAGTTCTGATATTAAATCCTGATGGAATCCTTGATGCTTACGTGGCATTTTTCTTTACTTGACTTATTTGTGGTAAAATCTGAAACAGTCATATTTAAATCAGAATAAATTTGGGTCAGATAAAAATAGTCATAATCATTATGGGTTAGTGGTTAACATGTATGTCTTGAAAAACTGCATGTGCATAGTAATTGTTAATTATTTCTCGTGCCCATTAACTCTTGCTTTAGATCTTTTACTGACTGTTATTATTACACTTCAGTCTAGGGAGTCGAGGGATCATTATTTTTACTTGTAATTATTAAACAGTCCTCGCGTCCCTTGGTATTCTATTGCCTATTTAAATGACTGATCATTCATCAGTAAAATCACATCTTTTTCATTTCTCTCAAATAATGGCACATTTTAGTTGCTTTTACTGCTATGGCACATTAACTGTGACAATTTTTCAAAATGGAATTCCGACTCCATATCCTATCAACAACATTCCATTCGACATCTGGATTCAACTTCTGGACAATATTAAAATGATCTGATGTCTTTCCAAAGAGAAGTTCATCTTCGTATTCTTAAACAGCAGGAGCAAATCATTTGACTTGCTGTTCTCTTTGTTGAAAGTAGGAAGAAGAATTAATTGTCATCCATCCATTTCTCTTAACCGTCAGCTTTGTCAGGCTTCTTAGACTTGGACTAAGGTTGTTGATGTTAAGATTCTTAGAATAGGACTATCTTGTAATTTTTGCATGTAATTGATAAATTTCATGAAATGTACTCATCTGATATATTAATGAAATTTCCTTTAATTGCAAGATTTGGTCTTTGTTTCTCAAATTATGTGACTATGCTTGTTTTAATTACAATTTGTTAATCTTTCCTTCATCGATTTTAACTTTATCCTGTGATGAATGTTTTGATTCAATTATGTTCAATAATAAATTTTGATGATTTGAGGAAACAATTGAAGCACGAGTTCATGCATCTGAACCTGTGATAATTAAAGCTAAGAATGTACTTCTCAGAAAGAGAAAGGAGCTCAAAGTTTCTGATACTTTGAAAAGGAAATCTGTAAATTTTGATGATGCTGAAGCATCTCCTTCATTGGCAAGGAGATTGAAGAAAATGAAGGCTAGGAGGTATTTGGCTAAGGCTATATCAGAATATACTGAAGAAGCTGAGGAAGGGGATCAGGAATCTCTGATCTCACAAGAACCAATTATCATTGAAGCCCTTCCAGCTCAAGCCAAAGACATTGCTAATAACACAGTTGTTACCCCCTCCTATCTCTCCTATTAAGCTACAGATGATGCTAAAGAGCAAACTGACAATTCTGAAATAGATATTCATAATTTGAATATACCTAGAGTTCTTTATTTGGAATCTCCATCTCCATCAAGACACCAGCTCTGGAGATAAATTCTGCTGATCAGAATTTAGATGATGTTATTCCTGAATCTCCAGTTGCTCCACATACTGTTGAGCTATCTGAACATAATGAGTCTTCCTCAAGTTCTGATGACAGTGTTTCTGTTGAGACTCCAGTACCTATTCTGGGCAAGGAAGAAGTGATGAAGAAATTTGTTAAAAAGGAAGCCCAATTCCTTGGGAGGATACTCACAGAGGTTTGAGTGGACCAAGAAGTGGAATGAATCAGATTTTATTCCCTGTTCTAAAGTTCTGACAGAGCATATTGCAAAAGCTGATGAGTTGCTCACAAATGCTGATTTCAAGACACAACTCAAGATCACAGCTCTGTCTACAAAACATCTTCAAGGTCTACATACTTCTACTCATGAAAAGGTTGATACACTCAGGGAGCAAGCTGATAAGCTAGATCTACAGATCAAGCTTGACAAGAACATGTATATCAGACCTATTTCTGAAAAAGTTGCAACCATTGAGAAAACTCAAGAGAAGCAACAGGCCCAATTTGCTGAGGTCCTGGCTAATCAAGCTTCTCAGAAAGCTCAATTGGATGAAATCTAATCTTCAGTTGAACTTCTTCTTTCTCTCTTACTTCTTGATGATGCCAAAAAGGGGGAGAAGGTAGTTAAGTTCAAATGCTCACCTACTCAAGAATTGAAGAAAAAGGATGATAAAGGTGATGACCAGGGAAACTATGAAAAGAGTAGAGGTCAAAGAAAAGTTCAAGGAAAATCTTCTATTCAGAACAAGTCAAGTTCTGATGCTATGAATGCTCAAAGACTGAAGTCAAGTGGTGATAAGCAAAGTCTGATGTCAAGTTCTGATATTCTGATTCAGTCAGGATCTGAAGACTCTCAAAAGTTTTTGCAAACTCTGAAGTTAAAGGGGAAGCATACTACTGTTTATTACAAAGATCCTAAAATCCAGACACTTGATGAGGAGATAGCAAGAAGATTATTTCTGAAACACAATCCAGGAATGGATTTAGAAACTCTCAAGGAGGAAGAAGCTAGATTTGCTGCTGAAAAGACAAATCCTAAGTCTAAAGCTTCTGATGCAAAGAAACCTCCAAGGCCTAAGGAAAAAGGCATTGTGATCATGGAAAAGTTGAATTCTGAAACTCCAAAGTTCAAGACTAGATCACAGACTGAGAGTGATCCCAAAGACAAAGGGAAATGAAAAATTTATAAACCAACCAAGTCACTGGACTTGAAAACTTCTTAAGATTTGATGAAACCAGTGTGTAAAATGGTTCAAGTAACTGATGATAATCTTGTTAAAGATGAAACTGTTCAAATTCTGAAAAGAAGAAAGATAAATGAAGATTCTAAAACAACCTCTGACACAACTCAAGTTGTTATTCAGAATAAAGGATAGGAAGGTACAAAAGAAACAACAAATTCTGATCAAGCTATCAAGACATCAACTACTGACAATTCCCAAGTTGATTTGGATAAAATGACAATTGTTGATATGGAAGAAAGCTACTCCAGTTGAACCAAAATCCAATCTCATGATTAATCAACTTGCTACATGTGGGTTGAAATCCAAGCAACCTAGAGATAGAGCTGGTTTAGGTTCTGACGAAGAGAAGATTCAAACAGGAGTAGAGGTTACTCTAAGAGATCCTTTCATATTGACAGATAAACCATATGAACAAATCAAACAAAGGCACCTTGATAAGGTGTTGTCTGCTCAAGTTGTGATAGATGCTCATGATAAGGAGAATCTAAAAAGAGAAATTGATCTTATTTCTCAATGATGGAAGGACTTATAAATAGCTGATACTGATGTACTAAAAAAGTCTATCAGAGAACTTCAACATATTCACTATCTTCTGGAAGTAAAATCTGATGTTACAAGAAGATGGTGATAATACATTTTGAAGGCTATAAGAGATATATTCAGAATCTCTGGTACAAAGACTTCTCATTATAGTCCAATGAATACTGAAGGTGATGGAAGAGAAATTCCTATTCTGAAAAATTCTGCTAAGGTGGAAGTTATTCTGAAAGGAAGATGCTTATGTTATAATGAAAACTCTTCACATCCTAAGGTTATCAGACATGGTGATGGACTTGAAAGAACATCCATTCAAGCTCTCAGAACAACCATTTATCAAATTGGTGATAGTAAAGAAGAGGAACTGATGCAGGTTAAAGCACAGTTACCTGAAGTTCTGAAGAAAGCTGAAGATAATCTGATAAATGATTTTGTTAAGAATCATTATGGATTCAGATTGATTCAGTGATGTTGGCAAAGCTGGATGTTTTGTAAGTTGTAGTTAATAGTCTTATTAAACTCTTATTGTATTTGAACTTAAATGTTTTTGACATCATCAAATCTATTAACTTGTACATTCTTGCATAATTTACAAGTTGGGGGAGATTGTTTGATATATTTGAGATGTCATGTCTAATATGTTTCATGTTTTCAGATCTTAACTAACATGAAATATCAGTTCTTAATAGAATCAGGACTTAGTGGAAGTCATGACTTAAGGATATCAGGACTTAGATTATCAGAAGATGGATATCATAAATTAAGTACTGAAGGACTAACAGTTAAGGAAAGAAGCTGATTTACAGGAAAGAAGATCGAGACTAATACAAAAAGAAGATATGCATGGAAAGAGTTAGAGGACTAGAAGAATTATATTCCATATCAATTAGAAGTTATCTTGTAACTGTGTGTCTATATAAACACGGACATAGGTTTACACTATATGTGTTACAATCATCGAGAAGATCATACATTATAACCTATCAGCTCTCATGATATTTGTTCATCACTGAGAGAGAACAGTTCCATTGTAATAGAGTTTATTATATCGAATACATCTGTTTTCTGTTACTTGTGTTAAATCGATTTGATTGTATTCTACACTGTATTTAACCCCCTTCTACAGTGTTGTGTGACCTAACAAAAGAACACTTACTTCGGAAGCTTCTACAAGTGAATCAAATATGACTAAAATTGAAGAAGCTATAAAAGACTATTATACTTTGGAAGAGCTATAGAAATTAGAAGATCAAACTATGTTTGAGATGGCTTCTAAATGTAGTGCACTTAAATTCAGAAGAAATTTTAAATATAAGGTTAAGCCATCTAGTGAAGACAGTCAAGATCTTGAAGATGGAGAATTTACAAAGTCAGTATCCAGTGAATGCTGTAAGGAACAGTTGATGGAAGGAAGCACACATGAACTGTGTGATGGTGAAGAAAAGGGACACTCTACCAGTGAAGAGTCCACACAAGTAAATGAGAAAGAAGCTTGTCTGAGAAGGAATAAAATGGACAGAAGAAGCATCATGATAAAGAATTAGTCAGTGATGAAAACACTGGAATGGTATAGATGTAGAGGGAAAAAATTCAATGATTCAACATCAATGGAAACCTCTTCATCGCAGGTATCTTCTGAGACCACTACTAATATATCCTGGCACAATTGCAAATATTGTGATAAGGATAGAAGAGTAGAATTATTTCAACTTCATGGTAGTGTGACCAGCTTTAAAGAGGTAATAAATATAATAAATTCTAAAAATAGATTGTTGCTCACTAGACAAGAAGAACTAGGCCTAATTACTGTTGAATTAGATAATCTTAAGAAACGTAATGAATGCCTAGAGAACATGGTCAAAGCCAGTGAGGATTTAGATGTTGTCTGTAGGAGTCAGATAGCTGATTTAAAATCTAAGTTGAAAGATTATCAAGACTCTGCTATTAATGCAAAAGAAATTATTGACAACCAAATCGGTGGAGCCATAATTGACATTGGATCAAGTGATGTTGGACAGAAACATGTGATAGAATCAGAGAGTGTTGATAATGGTAAATCAAACTCTTTAGGTACATCACAAGCTTCTGAAAAGGTCAATAATTTGTTATGCAAAAAGGTCACTCCCGATTCTTTCAATAAAGATGAGGTGCTTGTTGAGGATTATGTCTCTGGTGATGAGGAGTCAACTGTAGAGTCATCTGAGGAGTCAACTTCTAGTGATGAACCTAAAACTCACTTAGATGATAGAGATGTTCACAAGACTAAAAAGAAAAATAGACGCAATAGAAATGGGAAGTTAGATGTTAGCATTAAAAATGAAGATCAACTAAAACTAATTCTTCTAGGAAGTTATGCTTTAAATGTAATTTAGCTTCGCATCTTGCATATGCATGTAGTGCGAGTAAAGTAAATAAAGGTAAAATTCGTAATAAGCATAACATGTCTACCATGCCTAGTTCTCATTCATCATGTCATAAATCTAAATGTATGTCATGTACTTTTAATACCTTGTCTTTTTATCTTAACTTGATGCATTCGTCATCCACTACTTGTAAGCATAATGATAAGAACATGAGTAGAAAGCATGATAGGGAAAAGACTGTCAGTCCTCCAAAGATTAGGAAGAAAACTCCTACTTGGAAGCCTAAAGCCATTCTTAAGGCTTCTAAAGAGAAGAAGGAGATAGTCGATGAGAAATAAAAGCAGGTTAAATTTGCATTTGACATTATTCATAATGTGAATCTCTCTAAGTCCCCTAGACCCAATTTAGTTTGGGTACCAAAGAAAACTTGATCCATAATGTAGACATGGAAAGAAAAAGTGAATCGAACCATGTAGATTGTGAAAATTAGATGTTTAATACACAAGAGTTTGAGGATAAAGCCCTGCTATCAGAAGTGGACAAGTGAGTTGGCCCAGTAGTGACCTTTGGAGATGACAGCAAAATGAATCACTATGGGATATGGCGTGAAATCAGGAATGCCATCATTACCTCAATATATAAATGCATATATCTGGTGGATATATGTTGCAGTTATTTGTTGAGTTCTCCTTTAATAGTTTGATTTATGTACCATAAAGAAATTCAACTTTATTATTTGCTCCATAAGTCAAATTGTTAAAGTATTAGCAGTATCACACCTATGATGATTTATTCAGTGGTTTGTGATGAGATTAGTAACATTACACCAATGATAATTTATTTTAGTTCTTTGCGATGAGTTTGGTAACATCACACTATTGAGAATCTTTTTCAGTGGTTAGTGATGAGTTTTATAGCACCATAAACACTTGAGAATTCATATCATTACTTAGAGGTGATATATGTAACATCATAAACTCTTGATAATTCATATCATTAGTTAGTGGTGATATATGTAACTGTTAGTCCCTTAACAATGTAACAAGAATTACAGAAGGGGGGTTGAATGGAATTCTTGAAACTTTTTCTTTAATAAAAATGTTCTTACTCAAATAAGTGTGAATTGATTAGAAGAATGCGTAATAGTTACTTGAAATGAATCAAAACACAAGTAATTAACAACAAGAGTCTTTAAAAACTTTCTGGTGGATTTGAGTGATTCCACCATAGATATATAATATATATCGAGAGAACTCTATGTGCAAAAAGCTCACAGCTGCTTACAAAATGATAACAACTAAGAACGAGAGAAATGCTAAGAATACAGCTTACAAATGTTTCTCTCTTGGTTGCTTGGTTACTTAGTTACTATTCTATTGCTGCTTCTTGGTTTATATATCACCAAGATTACAAATTAATAAGACAGGATAATAAAACAAAAACTATCAAGTCTAATACAATGCTACTTCATTACTCTATTCCAGCATCTTTGAATATATTCATAATAGCATGGAAATGGCAATGCTTCTTTGTTCTCGAAAACCCAGTTGAATAGGCTACCACATTCCATTTACATACACTCGACACATGTGACTGTGGTTGTCACTGTCAACAGATATTTGAATTCTTTATCCGTCGGATTTATGATCATCCGTCGAGTTATTGATCATCCGTCGGGTTGTTGATCATCCGTCGAATTCATTGTTATTATCCGTCGGGTAGCAATCAGGCACTTGACTCCATTTCATTTATGCAGAATTACAAGACATCATCTATGTACAATTAATCAACCTATTATGTATATCTAGTTAAAGTCAACATGACTTAAGTACTACTACAGATTCTAAACAATGTGTATGCAGAAATGTGCTACAGACTTATTGTTACATAAGCTACTCACTCGATGGATAATAAGTCATCATCCGTCGGGACCAAAATGAGTTATCCGTCGGGACTATAATCCTTATCCGTCGAGTGTTACATTTTCACTAAGTAAAAATCTACCAAGGTGTTTGTTCGTGAAATCATCAAGTACACAACATATGCACAACAATCTCCCCCAATTTATGTCTACTGTAATTGTAGCCATAAATTAAGAGATACTTGATGTTAACAAAACACCCTAAAATACAACTTTAAAAGACAGTAGATAATACTGAAAAGTGCTTCAATTAACAAAATGTACAAAGTTTAGCTCACATTCATTTTAAAGATGCTCCTCTAGCCTGAGCAGATTTATCTAGTTTCTTGAAGGTCTGGATCTCTTTCCAAGCTTTCTGTTGTTTTCTTCAATATAATTTTGGAGCTGCCTGTGGAATTCCAGTTCATCAGATTCTGAGAGATTTAGCTTTTCTTGCATTTCCAAGAGAGTCTCATTGCTAGAGATGCTCAATTGGTCTTCTAATCTAAAAAATCTTCTCACTCCTTTGTCATCCATGAATTCCATCAGCCAGTAGGGCCTTAGATGCACTCTTCTCCCTGTGTAAGGGATGATTAGAGTCTTTGGGAGTGCATCTTTAGCTCTAACACTCCTCAGTTCTTCAATCTTCTTCAGTACCAATCTTCTTGCAGTAACATTGAACCCAAAGTTCTTCTTGAAAGATGAATAAACCTTAATCAATATAGCTTGGCTTTCTAGAAAGATCTTGTGAAGTGGCCACTGAATCTCCTTTCCTCCCTTGTACTTGAACAATAACCTTTGAGGTAGGTTTCTGTATGCATCAATTCCTCTCACTTCATCTAGTTCATCTAGATAGAGGTTAGATCAGAAAACTTCTTGATGTCACACAAGTACATATAATCTCTTTTGTTGACTTTAGATTGAGCTTTGACTAGAGATTTGGATCTGAGAGGTGACAACTTCACTTTCTTGACTGCTCTTGACTTTGTTCTCTTTGGCTTGTTAAGGATTGGCATATTGAAATCAGGAATTGGTATGTTTTCCCAATCTATTGGCTCAACCTTAGGCACAATAGGTTCATCATGAATATTCCTGTAAGGATCCAATACCTTGATATCTTCAAATACCACAGAGGGTTTTGATGCTTGAGTTGTAGTTGAAGTGAATTCCTTGGGAAACTGATTCTCCAATTCCTTATCAACAATGTCCAGTTTCCTTTTGGTTCTTTTAGCCAATTCCTTGATTCTTGGAGACTTCTTGTGTTGTTCAACTTGCTTCTTTGGATCTTGAGATTCAATGATTTCAGATGGCTGAGCAGGAATTTGTTGTGATGAATTTACAGCATGTAGCTGGGCCAAGATAGCAATTTGCTCTTTATTTTATTTAGCCTTTTTAGCATCTAGAGCAACTTGCTTCTTTTCCTGCTTCAATCTAGCCATTTCTTCTCTCTTTGCTTGAGCAAATTGAGGATGTCCAGCCACCACACAAATTTCTTTCCCATTCCTGAAAATTTTAGCAATTCTCTTTTTGGAAGCTGAATCAGCTGGATCTTTGTAGAAAGCAATTGACCTTGACAGAAGCTTCTTTTCATCAAGCTTAGGTGTCTCATACACAGTATCCAAAGGATTCTTCAATGATAATTTTGGATAATTTACCCTTGGTTTCAGAATTATTTCATCCTTTGGAGATTTGATGCAGGATGACTGTCCCCTTTCCAGATAGTCCATGCTCATCTCATTCACAGAAATTTGCTTCACTTGAGAGTGATGGATGGATGACTTTACTGACTCATTGACTAGTCCAAACTTCTTTTGTATATCCTCATCAATCTTCTCCCAGTTGATTGGCTTCAACTGCTTCATTTCAGCTGCTCTAATGTTGGCTGCTGCTTCATTTATCAGATCTATACTGTTTGTAACTAGTGGCTTTGAGATAGTAATTGAAGGCACAATTACTTTACTGATTTGAATTTGAAGCTTCTCCCCCTCACTTGGTCCTTTCTCCCACTTTTTGTTATCATCAAGTTGAGTAGAGGAGGGGGTTTGAGCAGCCACCAGTTTTTAAAGTAAATCTATCTGTTGGGCTTGATGAAGATGAATGGTAGTTAAAGATGCTTCCATGGATGACATTCTTGTATCCAATGCATCTATCTTGGTTGCAAGATCAGAATTTTTCCTTAGTTGCCTCTTGATGTCAAGCATTATAGCTTCTGGAAGCTTAGAGTCCATTTTGTCTGAAATGGCCTTCTTCATCTCCTCAATATCACCCTTGATAGTGTTTACATCCCTAGCATATTGGAAGCCTTAAATTTATTAAAGTTGCAGAGAGGCTAGATGTACCTGAAGGAGCTTCTTGGTGCTGGCATTTGAAGTGGTTTGAAGAGCAGTATTTGTTTGATTGATTAGTTGGATTAGGGTTGTCTTGAAGTAGTGCTCATCACAGGCTTTGAAAATGCCCATGATGGCATACCTAATCTTGAAACTGGAACCTACTTCTCCCCCTATGTCCATTGCTTCATCTCACTATCACCACTTTCATCACCAAAGAAATCAGCTGAGCCACCAGTCTCATAATCCACATCACCAGCTGTAGAGGGCAAAATTGTGATGGCATCCTTAGCTCTTATCATAGACTGTGTGGTATGCACCAGATTGAGCATCCTGTCTGCATTGTCATTTCCCTGTTCAGCTAGAAGTTGATAAGCTGGAACAGGGTGAGTAAATGCCTCAGCATCAAGGGAGGTGGAATCTATAACAGCTTTAGGTTGCTGAGATAGTCCCTCCATGTCTGAATCCTGGACATTCATTAACTCACTAGCAATGACATCCATCCTTATAGCTCTAGTACCTGCATTTCTCTCGTTTTCTCTCTTTTGTTGCATCAGGGTCTCACCCTGGCTCCCCACCCTCACACCCTCACCTTCACCTTCTAAAGTGGGATTCCTCTCACTTTTTTTGCCAATCCTGAAGAAATGGATTGTATAATTTCACTCATTTCCTCTCCTTTTCCTGGGAGCAACCCAGACTCTCACTCAAAACACTCTTCTCTCTCAATCCTAATAGTGACTGTACAACCACTAATTCTTCTGCACTTGAAATAAATAAAGTTTGAAGCTGTGCATAGATACTCATGGATGAGTGATATCCATCGGGTGAGTGGTTTTGCTATCCGACGGATACTGCTGTTAAGCTTATCTGTCGAGATACAATCACTACTCGACGGATGAGCCATCGAGAGAGTACTCTCTCGATGGCTCATCCGTCGAGTAGTGATTGTATCTCGACAGATAAGCTTAACAGCAGTTATCCGTCGGATAGCAAAACCACTCACCCGATGGATATCACTCATCCATTGAGTATCTATGCACAGCTTCAACTTTATTTATTTCAAGTGCAGAAGAATTAGTGGTTGTACAGTCACTATTAGGATTGAGAGAGAGAGTGTTTTGAGTGAGAGTCTGGGTTGCTCCCAGGAAAAAGGAGAGGAAATGATGTGAAATTATACAATCCATTTCTTCAGATTGGCAAAAAAAGTGAGAGGAATCCCACTTTAGAAGGTGAAGGTGAGGGTGTGAGGGTGGGGAGCCAGGGTGAGACCCTGATGCAACAAAAGAGAGAAAACGAGAGAAATGCAGGTACTAGAGCTATAAGGATGGATGTCATTGCTAGTGAGTTAATGAATGTCCAGGATTCAGACATGGAGGGACTATCTCAGCAACCTAAAGCTGTTATAGATTCCACCTCCCTTGATGCTGAGGCATTTACTCACCTGTTCCAGCTTATCAACTTCTAGCTGAACAGGGAAATGACAATGCAGACAGGATGCTCAATCTGGTGCATACCACACAGTCTATGATAAGAGCTAAGGATGCCATCACAATTTTGCCCTCTACAGCTGGTGATGTGGATTATGAGACTGGTGGCTCAGCTGATTTCTTTGGTGATGAAAGTGGTGATAGGTGAGATGAAGCAATGGACATAGGGGGAGAAGTAGGTTCCAGTTCAAGATTAGGTATGCCATCATGGGCATTTTCAAAGCACTGTGATGAGCACTACTTCAAGACAACCCTAATCCAACTAATCAATCAAACAAATACTGCTCTTCAAACCACTTCAAATGCCAGCACCAAGAAGCTCCTTCAGGTACATCTAGCCTCTCTGCAACTTTAATAAATTTAAGGCTTCCAATATGCTAGGGATGTAAACACTATCAAGGGTGATATTGAGGAGATGAAGAAGGCCATTTCAGACAAAATGGACTCTAAGCTTCCAGAAGCTATAATGCTTGACATCAAGAGGCAACTAAGGAAAAATTCTGATCTTGCAACCAAGATAGATGCATTGGATACAAGAATGTCATCCATGGAAGCATCTTTAACTACCATTCATCTTCATCAAGCCAACAGATAGATTTACTTTAAAAACTGGTGGCTGCTCAAACCCCCTCCTCTACTCAACTTGATGATAACAAAAAGTGGGAGAAAGGACCAAGTGAGGGGGAGAAGCTTCAAATTCAAATCAGTAAAGTAATTGTGCCTTCAATTACTATCTCAAAGCCACTAGTTACAAACAGTATAGATCTGATAAATGAAGCAGCAGCCAACATTAGAGCAGCTGAAATGAAGCAGTTGAAGCCAATCAACTGGGAGAAGATTGATGAGGATATACAAAAGAAGTTTGGACTAGTCAATGAGTCAGTAAAGTCATCCATCCATCACTCTCAAGTGAAGCAAATTCTGTGAATGAGATGAGCATGGACTATCTGGAAAGGGGACAGTCATCCTGCATCAAATCTCCAAAGGATGAAATAATTCTGAAACCAAGGGTAAATTATCCAAAATTATCATTGAAGAATCCTTTGGATACTGTGTATGAGACACCTAAGCTTGATGAAAAGAAGCTTCTGTCAAGGTCAATTGCTTTCTACAAAGATCCAGCTGATTCAGCTTCCAAAAAGAGAATTGCTAAAATTTTCAGGAATGGGAAAGAAATTTGTGTGGTGGCTGGACATCCTCAATTTGCTCAAGCAAAGAGAGAAGAAATGGCTAGATTGAAGCAGGAAAAGAAGCAAGTTGCTCTAGATGCTAAAAAGGCTAAATAAAATAAAGAGCAAATTGCTATCTGGCCCAGCTACATGCTGTAAATTCATCACAACAAATTCCTGCTCAGCCATCTGAAATCATTGAATCTCAAGATCCAAAGAAGCAAGTTGAACAACACAAGAAGTCTCCAAGAATCAAGGAATTGGCTAAAAGAACCAAAAGGAAACTGGACATTGTTGATAAGGAATTGGAGAATCAGTTTCCCAAGGAATTCACTTCAACTACAACTCAGCATCAAAACCCTCTGTGGTATTTGAAGATATCAAGGTATTGGATCCTTACAGGAATATTCATGATGAACCTATTGTGCCTAAGGTTGAGCCAATAGATTGGGAAAACATACCAATTCCTGATTTCAATATGCCAATCCTTAACAAGCCAAAGAGAACAAAGTCAAGAGCAGTCAAGAAAGTGAAGTTGTCACCTCTCAGATCCAAATCTCTAGTCAAGCTCAATCTAAAGTCAACAAACGAGATTATATGTACTTGTGTGACATCAAGAAGTTTTCTGATCTAAACCTCTATCTAGATGAACTAGATGAAGTGAGAGGAATTGATGCATACAGAAACTACCTCAAAGGTTATTGTTCAAGTACAAGGGAGGAAAGGAGATTCAGTGGCCACTTCACAAGATCTTTCTAGAAAGCCAAGCTATATTGATTAAGGTTTATTCATCTTTCAAGAAGAACTTTGGGTTCAATGTTACTGCAAGAAGATTGGTACTGAAGAAGATTGAAGAACTGAGGAGTGTTAGAGCTAAAGATGCACTCCCAAAGACTCTAATCATCCCTTACACAGGGAGAAGAGTGCATCTAAGGCCCTACTGGCTGATGGAATTCATGGATGACAAAGGAGTGAGAAGATTTTTTAGATTAGAAGACCAATTGAGCATCTCTAGCAATGAGACTCTCTTGGAAATGCAAGAAAAGCTAAATCTCTCAGAATCTGATGAACTGGAATTCCACAGGCAGCTCCAAATTATATTGAAGAAAACAACAGAAAGCTTGGAAAGAGATCCAGACCTTCAAGAAACTAGATAAATCTGCTCAGGCTAGAGGAGCATCTTTAAAATGAATGTGAGCTAAACTTTGTACATTTTGTTAATTGAAGCACTTTTCAGTATTATCTACTGTCTTTTAAAGTTGTATTTTTAGGGTGTTTTGTTAACATCAAGTATCTCTTAATTTATGGCTACAATTACAGTAGACATAAATTGGGGGAGGATTGTTGTGCATATGTTGTGTACTTGATGATTTCACGAACAAAACACCTTGGTAGATTTTTACTTAGTGAAAATGTAACACTCGACGGATAAGGATTATAGTCCCGACGGATAACTCATTTTGGTCCCGACGGATGATGACTTATTATCCATCGAGTGAGTAGCTTATGTAACAATAAGTCTGTAGCACATTTCTGCATACACATTGTTTAGAATCTGTAGTAGTACTTAAGTCATGTTGACTTTAACTAGATATACATAATAGGTTGATTAATTGTACATAGATGATGTCTTGTAATTCTGCATAAATGAAATGGAGTCAAGTGCCTGATTGCTACCCGACGGATAAATAACAATGAATTCGACGGATGATCAACAACCCGACGGATGATCAATAACTCGACGGATGATCATAAATCCGACGGATAAAGAATTCAAATATCTGTTGACAGTGACAACACAGTCACATGTGTCGAGTGTATGTAAATGGAATGTGGTAGCCTATTCAACTGGGTTTTTCGGAACAAAGAAGCATTGCCATTTCCATGCTATTATGAATATATTCAAAGATGCTGGAATAGAGTAATGAAGTAGCATTGTATTAGACTTGATAGTTTTTGTTTATTATCCTGTCTTATTAATTTGTAATCTTGGTGATATATAAACCAAGAAGCAGCAATAGAATAGTAACTAAGTAACCAAGCAACCAAGAGAGAAACATTTGTAAGCTGTATCTTAGCATTTCTCTCGTTCTTAGTTGTTATCATTTTGTAAGCAGCTGTGAGCTTTTTGCACATAGAGTTCTCTCGATATATATTATATATCTATGGTGGAATCACTCAAATCCACCAGAAAGTTTTTAAAGACTCTTGTTGTTAATTACTTGTGTTTTGATTCATTTCAAGTAACTATTACGCATTCTTCTAATCAATTCACACTTATTTGAGTAAGAACATTTTTATAAAGAAAAAGTTTCAAGAATTCCATTCAACCCCCCTTCTGTAATTCTTGTTACATTGTTAAGGGACTAACAGTTACATATATCACACTAACTAATGATATGAATTATCAAGAGTTTATGATGTTACATATATCACCTCTAAGTATGATATGAATTCTCAAGTGTTTATGGTGCTATAAAACTCATCACTAACCACTGAAAAAGATTCTCAATAGTGTGATGTTACCAAACTCATCGCAAAGAACTAAAATAAATTATCATTGGTGTAATGTTACTAATCTCATCACAAACCACTGAATAAATCATCATAGGTGTGATACTGCTAATACTTTAACAATTTGACTTATGGAGCAAATAATAAAGTTGAATTTCTTTATGGTACATAAATCAAACTATTAAAGGAGAACTCAACAAATAACTGCAACATATATCCACCAGATATATGCATTTATATATTGAGGTAATGATGGCATTCCTGATTTCACGCCATATCCCATAGTGATTCATTTTGCTGTCATCTCCAAAGGTCACTACTGGGCCAACTCACTTGTCCACTTCTGATAGCAGGGCTTTATCCTCAAACTCTTGTGTATTAAACATCTAATTTTCACAATCTACATGGTTCGATTCACTTTTTCTTTCCATGTCTACATTATGGATCAAGTTTTCTTTGGTACCCAAACTAAATTGGGTCTAGGGGACTTAGAGAGATTCACATTAGGAATAATGTCAAATGCAAATTTAACCTGCTTTTATTTCTCATCGACTATCTCCTTCTTCTCTTTAGAAGCCTTAAGAATGCTTTAGGCTTCCAAGTAGGAGTTTTCTTCCTAATCTTTGGAGGACTGACAGTCTTTTCCCTATCATGCTTTCTACTCATGTTCTTATCATTATGCTTACAAGTAGTGGATGACGAATGCATCAAGTTAAGATAAAAGACAAGGTATTAAAAGTACATGACATACATTTAGATTTATGACATGATGAATGAGACTAGGCATGGTAGACATGTTATGCTTATTACGAATTTTACCTTTATTTACTTTACTCGCACTACATGCATATGCAAGATGCGAAGCTAAATTACATTTAAAGCATAACTTCCTAGAAGAATTAGTTTTAGTTGATCTTCATTTTTAATGCTAACATCTAACTTCCCATTTCTATTGCGTCTATTTTTCTTTTTAGTCTTGTGAACATCTCTATCATCTAAGTGAGTTTTAGGTTCATCACTAGAAGTTGACTCCTCAGATGACTCTACAGTTGACTCCTCAGCACCAGAGACATAATCCTCAACAAGCACCTCATCTTTATTGAAAGAATCGGGAGTGACCTTTTTGCATAACAAATTATTGACCTTTTCAGAAGCTTGTGATGTACCTAAAGAGTTTGATTTACCATTATCAACACTCTCTGATTCTATCACATGTTTCTGTCCAACATCACTTGATCCAATGTCAATTATGGCTCCACCGATTTGGTTGTCAATAATTTCTTTTGCATTAATAGCAGAGTCTTGATAATCTTTCAACTTAGATTTTAAATCAGCTATCTGACTCCTACAGACAACATCTAAATCCTCACTGGCTTTGACCATGTTCTCTAGGCATTCATTACGTTTCTTAAGATTATCTAATTCAACAGTAATTAGGCTAGTTCTTCTTGTCTAGTGAGCAACAATCTATTTTAGAATTTATTATATTTATTACCTCTTTAAAGCTGGTCACACTACCATGAAGTTGAAATATTCTACTCTTCTATCCTTATCACAATATTTGCAATTGTGCCAGGATATATTAGTAGTGGTCTCAGAAGATACCTGCGATGAAGAGGTTTCCATTGATGTTGAATCATTGAATTTTTTCCTCTACATCTATACCATTCCAGTGTTTTTCATCACTGACTAATTCTTTATCATGATGCTTCTTCTGTCCATTTTATTCCTTCTCAGACAAGCTTCTTTCTCATTTACTTGTGTGGACTCTTCACTGGTAGAGTGTCCCTTTCTTCACCATCACACAGTTCATGTGTGCTTCCTTCCATCAACTGTTCCTTACAGCATTCACTGGATACTGACTTTGTAAATTCTCCATCTTCAAGATCTTGACTGTCTTCACTAGATGGCTTAACCTTATATTTAAAATTTCTTCTGAATTTAAGTGCACTACATTTAGAAGCCATCTCAACATAGTTTGATCTTCTAATTTCTATAGCTCTTCCAAAGTATAATAGTCTTTTATAGCTTCTTCAATTTTAGTCATATTTGATTCACTTGTAGAAGCTTCCGAAGTAAGTGTTTCTTTTGTTAGGTCACACAAACAATGTAGAAGGGGGTTAAATACAGTGTAGAATACAATCAAATCGATTAACACAAGTAACAGAAAACAGAGGTATTCGATATAATAAACTCTATTACAATGGAACTGTTCTCTCTCAGTGATGAACAAATATCATGAGAGCTGATAGGTTATAATGTATGATCTTCTCGATGATTGTAACACATATAGTGTAAACCTATGTCCGTGTTTATATAGACACACAGTTACAAGATAACTTCTAATTGATATGGAATATAATTCTTCTATCCTCTAACTCTTCCATCATATCTCTCTTTTGTATTAGTCTCGATCTTCTTTCCTGTAAATCAGCTTCTTCCTTAACTGTTAGTCCTCAGTACTTAAGTTCTGATATCCATCTTCTGATAATCTAAGTCCTGATATCCTTAAGTCCTGACTTCCAGTAAGTCCTGATTCAGTAAGAACTGATATTTCTGTTAGTTAAGATCTGAAAACATGAAACATATTAGACATGACATCTCAAATATATCAACAATCTCCCCCAACTTGTAAATTATGCAAGAATGTACAAGTTAATAGATTTGATGATGTCAAAAACATTTAAGTTCAAATGCAATAAGAGTTTAATAAGACTATTAATTACAACTTACAAAACATCCAGCTTTACCAACATCACTGAATCAATCTGAATCCATAATGATTCTTAACAAAATCATTTATCAGATTATCTTCAGCTTTCTTCAGAACTTCAGCTAACTGTGCTTTGACCTGCATCAGTTCTTCTTCTTTACTATCACCAATTTGATAAATGGCTGTTCTGAGAGCTTGAATGGATGTTCTTTCAAGTCCATCACCAAGTCTGATAACCTTAGGATGTGAAGAGTTTTCATTATAACATAAGCATCTTCCTTTCAGAATAACTTCCACCTTAGCAGAATTCTTCAGCATAGGAATTTCTCTTCCATCACCTTCAGTAATCATTGGACTGTAATGATAAGTCTTTGTACCAGAGATTCTGAATAGATCTCTTATAGCCTTCAAAATGTATTCACCATCTTCTTGTAACATCAGATTTTACTTCCAGAAGATAGTGAATATGTTGAAGTTCTCTGATAGACTTCTTTAATACATCAGTATCAGCTAATCTATAAGTCCTTCCATCATTGAGAAATAAGATCAATTTCTCTTTTAGATTCTCCTTATCATGAGCATCTATCACAACTTGAGCAGACAACACCTTGTCAAGGTGCCTTTGTTTGATTTGTTCATATGGTTTGTCTGTCAATATGAAAGGATCTCTTAGAGTAACCTCTACTCCTGTTTGAATCTTCTTCGTCAGAACCTAATCCAGCTCTATCTCTAGGTTGCTTGGTTTCAACCCAAATGTAGCAAGTTGATTAATCATGAGATTGGATTTTGGTTCAACTGGAGTAGCTTTCTTCCATATCAGCAATTGTCATTTTATCCAAATCAACTTGAGCATTGTCAGTAGTTGATGTCTTGATAGCTTGATCAGAATTTGTTGTTTCTTCTGTACCTTCCTGTCCTTTATTCTGAATAACAACTTGAGCAGTGTCAGAGGTTGTTTTAGAATCTTCATTATCTTTCTTCTTTTCAGAATTTGAACAGTTTCATCTTCAACAAGATTATCATCAGTTACTTGAACTATTTTACACACTGGTTTCATAAGATCTTGAGAAGTTTTCAAGTCCAGTGACTTGGTTGGTTCATAAATTTTTCCTTTCCCTTTGTCTTTGGGATCACTCTCAGTCTGTGATCTAGTCTTGAACTTTGAAGTTTCAGAATTTAACTTTTCCTTGATCACAATGCCTTTTTCCTTAGGCCTTGGAGGTTTCTTTGCATCAGAAGCTTTAGACTTAGGATTTGTCTTCTCAGCAGCAAATCTAGCTTCTTCCTCCTTGAGAGTTTCTAAATCCATTCCTGGATTGTGTTTCAGAAATAATCTTCTTGCTATCTCCTCATCAAGTGTCTGGATTTTAGGATCTTTGTAATAAACAGTCTGCTTCCCCTTTAACTTCAGAGTTTGCAAAAACTTCTGAGAGTCTTCAGATCCTGACTGAATCAGAATATCAGAACTTGACATCAGAATTTGCTTATCACCACTTGACTTCAGTCTTTGAGCATTCACAGCATCAGAACTTGACTTGTTCTGAATAGAAGATTTTCCTTGAACTTTTCTTTGACCTCTGCTCTTTCAGAGTTTCCCTGGTCATCACCTTTATCATCCTTTTTCTTCAGTTCTTGAGTAGGTGAGCATTTGGACTTAACTACCTTCTCCCCTTTTTGGCATCATCAGGAAGTAAGAGAGAAAGAAGAAGTTCAACTGAAGATTGGATTTCATCCAATTGAGCTTTCTGAGAAGCTTGATTAGCCAGAACCTCAACAATTTGGGCCTGTTGTTTCTCTTGAGTTTTCTCAATGGCTGCAACTTTTTCAGAAATAGGTCTGATATACCTGTTCTTGTCAAGCTTGATCTGTAGATTAGCTTATCAGCTTGTTCCCTGAGTGTATCAACCTTTTCATGAGTAGAAGTATGTAGACCTTGAAGATGTTTTGTAGACAGAGCTGTGATCTTGAGTTGTGTCTTGAAATCAGCATTTGTGAGCAACTCATCAGCTTTTGCAATATGCTCTGTCAGAACTTTAGAACATGGAATAAAATCTGATTCATTCCACTTCTTGGTCCACTCAACACCTCTGTGAGTATCCTCCCAAGGAATAGGTGCTTCCTTTTCAACAAATTTCTTCATTCTTCCTTGCCCAGATAGGTACTGGAGTCTCAACAGAAACACTGTCATCAGAACTTGAGGAAGACTCATTTGTTCTGATAGCTCAACAGTGTGTGAAGCAACTGGAGATTCAGGAATAACATCATCTAAATTCTGATCAGCAGAATTTATCTCCAGAGCTGGTGTCTTTGATGTAGATGGAGCTTCCAGATAAAGAACTTCAGGTATATTCAAATTATGAATATCTATTTCAGAATTATCAGTTTGTCTTTAGCATCATCTGTAGCTTTAATAGGAGAGACAGGAGGGGTAACAACTGTGTCATTAGCAGTGTCTTTGGCTTGAGCTGGAAGGGCTTCAATGATAATTGGTTCTTGTGAGATCAGAGATTCCTGATCCCCTTCCTCAGCTTCTTCAGTATCTTCTGATATAGCCTTAGCCAAATACCTCCTAGCCTTCATTTTCTTCAATCTCCTTGCCAATGAAGGAGTTGCTTCAGCAGCATCAGAATTTACAGATTTCCTTTTCAAAGTATCAGAACTTTGAGCTGCTTTCTCTTTCTGAGAAGTAACATTCTCAGCTTCAATTATCACAGGTTCAGATGCATGAACTCGTGCTTCAATTGTTTCCTCAAATCATCAAAATTTATTATTGACCATATTGAATCAAAACATTCATCACAGGATAAAGTTAAAAATCGATGAAGTAAAGATTAACAAATTGCAATTAAAACATGCACAGTCACATAATTTGAGAAACAAAGACCAAATCTTGCAATTAAAGGAAATTTCATTAATATATCAGATGAGTACATTTCATGAAATTTATCAATTACATGCAAAAATTACAAGATAGTCCTATTCTAAGATTCTTAACATCAACAGCCTTAGTCCTAGTCTAAGAAGCCTGACAAAGCTGACGGTGAAGAGAAACGATGGATGACAATTAATTCTTCTTCCTACTTTCAACAAAGAGAAAGCAAGAAATGATTTGCTCCTGCTGTTTAAGAATACGAAGATGAACTTCTCTTTGGAAAGACATCAGATCATTTTTAATTGTCCTGGAAGTTGAATCCAGATGTCGAATGGAATGTTGTTGATAGGATATGAGTCGGAATTCCATTTCGAAAAATGGTCACAGTTTCTGTGCCATAGCAGTAAAACCAACTAAATGTGCCATTGTTTGAGAGAAATGAAAAGATGTGATTTTACTGATGAATGATCAGTCATTTAAATAGGCAATGGAATACCAAGGGACGCGAGGACTGTTTAACAATTACAAGTAAAATAATGATCCCTCGACTCCCTAGACTGATGTGTAATAATAACAGTCAGTAAAAGATCTAAAGCAAGAGTTAATGGGCACGGAAATAATTAACAATTACTGTGCACATGCAGTTTTTCAAGACATACACGTTAACCACTAACCCATAATGATTATGAGATTTTTATCTCACCCAAATTTATTCTGATTTAAATATGACTGTTTCAGATTTTACCACAAATAAGTCAAGTAAAGAAAAATGCCACGTAAGCATCAAGATTCCATCAGGATTTAATATCAGAACTTAACTTATATCAGATTTTAACAGTCATCAGAACATGGCTTCTGTACTCAAAAAGTGAATATCTTTTTCTGTGATTCTTCATACAAATACTGACTTTTTCTTCAGATTTAATCATCAGAACTTCCATCAGAACTTGTCCTCAGAATTTATGCAAATGACACTTAACTGTTTGTCAAAAACAACTTAATCACCACAGTAATTTTCATCATTCATATGGAGTGAAAGTGTGTGCATTCAGCAAAATATCAGATAAAGATTAAAGTCTGATCAACTTCAGTACATCTTAGAAATAAGGCATAACTAAGAAAAATGCTTAAAATCTGTCATCAGTCATGATGTCTACTATAGAACAAATTTATGCAAGAGTCCACCTCAACTGTTTGTGCTCATTTTATGCATCTTTTGAAATTTTTTTACAGTGGCTTCTCAGTGTAAGTGAGTCACGACTGCTTATCAGAATTATGATGTTATCAGAGTATTTCTCCAGTAATCATAGAGTGTGAAAAGTCACCAAAATTTTTTTGCTTTTCTAATGCATATTACTTAATACACAATGCACTTGGGTCTTCCCTTCCACATTTTTACTCTAGATCTCAAAGGAGTACCTGACTTTTATTCTTTTCTTTTCTTTTCTTTTGATAAGTGAGGCTTATCAGCACTTAGTTCATTCTTAAGATTTACTGACATCAGAATTTGACAGATAAGAAACAAGAATCTAGTTTGTGACTTAGTAATAAGATACACAAAGTAAACTTGACTAAGCTCAATATCAGAATCTTGTGTTAATGAGTTTCCACATAAACAACTAATTCAAACATGGGATTTCTAGTATGTTAAAGACTACTAGGTCAGCATCTAGCACAGTTATCCTCATTGGATTGAATAGTCACAGAACATTCAAAACACTTATCAGAGTATATAAATCCACATCAGATAACAATCAGCATTTAATGAATTTTCAAATTAAGCACAGATTACATAAGATAATAAATCTGTAAACACTGATCATAAAGTCTGATGCATGAGAACAAAAACTAAGCAGATTTAGAGAAAGAACCTGAAACCATTCCAAGTTCATTTACCAATCTTATAAAAGTAGCTTCACATAGTGGTTTTGTGAAGATATCTGCTAGCTGTTGATCTGTTGGAACAAAATGCAATTCCACTGTACCTTCATCCACATGTTCCCTTATGAAATGGTACCTAATGCTGATGTGCTTTGTCATTGAGTGTTGAACTGGATTACCTGTCATAGCAATAGCACTTTGATTATCACAGTAAATAGGGATTTTAGAAAATTCTAACCCATAATCCAGTAACTGATTCTTCATCCAAAGAATCTGTGCACAACAGCTTCCTGCAGCAATATATTCTGCTTCTGCAGTTGATGTGGAAATTGACTTTTGTTTCTTGCTAAACCAAGAAACCAATCTGCCTCCAAGAAATTGGCAGCTTCCACTAGTGCTTTTCCTGTCTATTTTGCATCCTGCAAAATCTGCATCTGAGTAACCAATTAGCTTAAAATCTGATTCCCTAGGATACCACAATCCTAGATCAGCTGTACCCTTAAGGTACTTGAAAATTCTTTTCACAGCTTAAGTGAGGTTCTCTTGGATCAGCCTGAAATCTTGCACAAAGACAGGTAGCATACATGATACCAGGTCTACTTGCAGTTAGATAGAGCAAGGAGCCAATCATACCTCTGTAGTTAGTAATATCTACTGATTTACCAGTATCCTTATCTAACTTGGTTGCAGTGGCCATGGGAGTGGATGCAGTTGAACAATCTTGCATTCCAAATTTCTTCAGTAAATTTCTGGGTACTTGGATTGACAGATAAAAGTGCCTTCTTCAGTTTGCTTGACTTGAAGGCCCAGAAAATAGCTGAGTTCTCCCATCATACTCATTGATATCTTGATAAAAGTAAGTCCTTTCCATGGTTGAGGTAGAATAAAGTCTTGTCAATTGTGCCTCTGTGAAATCCACTTTCCAGAAGGAATTGAGCTAAAGTCTCATACCATGCTCTTGGAGCTTGCTTAAGGCCATAAAGTACTTTGTCAAGCCTCTAGACATGATTGGGAAATTTAGGATCTACAAAGCCTGGAGGTTGTTCAACATATACCTCTTTGCCAATTCTCCATTGATAAAAGCACTTTTCACATCCATTTGAAAGACTTTAAACTTCTTCTGAGCAACATAAGCCAAAAAGATCCTTATGGCTTCTAATCTAGCAACTGGTGCAAATGTTTCATCATAATCAATACCCTCCTGTTGAGAGTAGCCTTTAACAACCAGTCTTGCTTTATTCCTTGTAATTATGCCATCACTGTCAGTTTTGTTTCTGAAGACCCATTTTGTACTAACAACTGATCTGTTCTTTGGTCTTGGCACTAGGGTCCAGACTTTATTTCTTTCAAATTCATTTAACTCTTCCTGCATTGCTTGCACCCAATCAGCATCTTGAAGATTCTTCCACTTTCTTTGGTTCAGTCTGAGATAGAAAGGAATGATAGAAAATCATTTAAAGTTGCAGTTCTAGTTTTGACACCTGCTTCTGGATCTCCAATTATTAAATCAGGTGTGTGTGCTTTAGTCCACTTCCTTGCAGATGGAAGTTGGTCTCTAGAACTAGATCCTCCCCCATGATCCATGTTGTCTCCATCAGCATTTTCTGATGCTCCCCTGTAGTTATGCTCTTTGAGACTTCAGAATTTGAATTTGATTTTTAGGAGTTGAAGAATCAGAGCTTCCAGAATTATCAGTACTTGGCTCATCAAAACTAGATGAATCAGAACTTGAAGAGCCAGAGACAGGTTCTGATGCTTCTCAAGAGTCTTGAGATGTGGTAGGTTCTTCAGCTTGCTCCCCCTGGACAGGTGCGTTTTCCTTTGGAGTTGTTACCACAGATTCAATGACATCAGAACTTAATCCATCAGAACATACATGATCAGGATTTAAGTCATCAGAATTTCCAGAATCAGAATTTAAATCTTCATTCTCAAATCTCAGCCGATCATGATCATCGAAATCTTCAAGTCCAGTAATCTTCTTATCATCAAAAAAGACATTGATAGATTCCATGACAACTTTTGTTCTTAAATTGTAGACTCTGAAGGCTTTTGTGGAAAGTGGATATCCAACAAAAATTCCTTCATCAGCTTTTAAATCAAATTTTGATAGCTGCTAGGGATGAGTCCTAAGAACAAAACACTTGTAACCAAATACATGAAAGTATTTCAGATTTGGCTTCTTTTTCTTCACCATTTCATATGGTGTTTTTCCATGCTTGTTTATGAGTGTAGCATTTTGTGTAAAACAAGCATTCTGCACAGCTTCAGCCCAAAAATAGGTTGGTAGCTTTGCTTCATCAAGTATTGTTCGTGCAGCTTCAATGAGAGTCCTGTTATTTCTTTCTACAACTCCATTTTGCTGTGGAGTTCCAGGTCCAGAAAATTTCTGTTTGATTCCATGATCTTTGCAGAACTCTTCCATGATTGAATTCTTGAACTCAGTGCCATTATCACTCCTTATTATTTTAAGAGAATCTTTGATCAATTTATTCAGCTGTATGACATGATCAGTTAGAGTAGATACAGTTTCAGTCTTCTTGTGCAAGAAGTACACCTAAGTGTACCTTATGAACTCATCCACTATAACCATATCATATTTATTCTTTGCAATAGACATGACATTGACTAGACCAAATAGATCAACATGCAGTAGGTGATAAGGCTCAAGATTTGATGACTCAGTTTTGCTCTTGAAAGAAGATTTTCTTTGTTTTGTCTTCTGACATGAATCACAAAGGCCATCAGGAGCAAATACTATTTTTGGAAGTCCTCTCACAAGATTTTACTTTACAAGTTCATTTATATTGTTAAAATTTAAATGAGAGGTTTCTTGTGCCAATTCCAACTTTCTTCAATTGATGCTCTACTCAACAGACAGATTGCAGAACCATTAGTATTTGTTGAAAGTCTGGCTTCATAAATGTTACCATGCCTGAAACCTTTCAGAACCACTTTGCCTGTAGAATTACTTATAAATTCACAATGTTCTTCAAAGAAATCCACATGATAACCTCTGTCACAGATTTGACTTATACTCAACAGATTGTGTTTAAGTCCTGAGACAAGAGCTATTGATTCAATGATGACATTCCCAAGATTGATCTTGCCATATCCCAAAGTTTTTCCAATGTTGCCATCTCCATAAGAAACTCATGGGCCAGCTTTCTCCACAAAATCTGATAGCAGGACTTTATTTCCAGTCATATATCCTGAACATTCACTATCCATAACTAGGATGTTCTTCCTGTTGCCCTACAATCACAAAGACCACTAATGGTTAGTTTTAAGGACCCAGACTTGCTTGGATCCTTTGGCCTTTTTAAGTTTGTTAACATTTGCAGCGGATTTAACATCAGATTTTATGTTAACATTTTTCGTATCTGTATTAACAGTATCAGACTTTGCATCATACTTTACACTAGAAGGAATTAAAGCAACTTTCTTTAAAGAAGGTTTTATCTGATAATAATCATAGTACAAACTATGATATTCTTTACAAGTATAAATGGAATTCCATATACTGCCATAATGAAAACAAGGATTTTGTGGCTTAAACCTAACAAACTGACTCTTAACTCCTGACTTAGAAGGTAAGGGTTTATATTCTTATTCTTCCTTCAAAAAGAAGCCAGATGGTTAGAGTTTCCTCAGTTATAGCATTTCTTTCTAGGAGCATTAGAAACAGGCATATAATTATTGCTTTTATTTACACCTTCCTTTCCATTCCTAGTTTTCCTAGCTACCTTACCTTGTTTACACTGGTAATCTCTTTCATCTTATGTTTATGCTGCTCCTTTGTCATTAAGCCTATGTTAACTTCAGTTGGTTTATCATGTTCTAATTTGTCAAAAGTTGACTCTGCTATCACTTATGTCTCAATATCTTTCATCTTTTCAGAATCAGACTTTACAATTTTAGCTACAAATTTAACAGGATTTACCTTTGGCTTAGTAGTCTGTTTAACAATAATTGGCTTAACTTGTTCAGTTCCTTTTTCACTTTTCTCATCTCTATAACCTAAGCCCTCTTTCCAGTTTCCACTACTTAGTATATCCTGAGTTGCTCTTCTAGAGTTAGTCCAAGTCCTGATAATCTCTCTTCCTTTTCTAACTCAGTTTTTTGAGATTTATTCATTTTTAGCACTTCATCTCTAACATAGAAAGCATCATCTCTATCTTTCTAAGTTTAATGGAACATAACTAACTCTTTTTCTAAATAATCATTCCTCTTTTTAAAAGCAAGATTTTCAGAAGTTAATCTTTCACATGTTAAAGTTGATCTCTGTAACTATAAACATGGTTTTAAGATATAATCTCACTCATATATAATCTCAACTCAGTAATATCATCAATATGAAAGGCATAAGTTGTTTGAGGTACCTTTAACTCAGCAGCATCAGAACTGCTATCAGCATTTGCCATCAAGGCATAGTTCTCCCATCTTCAGAATCTGAAGTGTTGTCCAGTTTTTCTTCTTTGTGATAAGAGCCTTGCCTTTGTCACTCTTTCCTTTCTTACAGTCAGCAGATATGTGGCCTTCTCACCACAGTTGTAGCATTTGACATTTGAGTAATCTCCTCTGTCAGACTTTTCTCCTT